>NC_091172.1:4235069-4364420 GCF_040958095.1 Procambarus clarkii
TAATTTGGAGCCAAATTCTGGCTCTCTGCACGTATTCGAAGTTTGAAATTTCGATTTTTTATACCCAACATATGCCAAGTACTGAATGAGGCGTTTGGTCAAATTTGTCCCAAACCTCCTTGCAGTTTTCAACATATCCCAAATATTCCAATTTCGAGGCCTGAGCAATATTTTGGAGCCAAATTCTGGCTCTCTGTACGTATTCGAAGTTTGAAATTACGATTTTTTATACGCAACATATGCCAAGTACTGAAAGCGGCGTTTGGTCACATTTGTCTCAATCCACCCTGCAGTTTTCAAAATATCCCAAATATCCCAATTTCGAGGCCTGAGCAATATTTTGGAGCCAAATTCTGGCTCTCTGCACGTATTCGCAATTTGAAATTACGACTTTTTATAACCAACATATGCCAAGTACTAAAAGTGGCGTTTGGTCACATTTGTCCCACACCTCCCTGCAGTTTTCAAAATATCCCAAACAAACAATATCGAGGTATGAGCCATATTTTGGAGCCAAATTGTGGCTCTCTGCACGTATTCGCAGTTTGAAATTACGAATTTATATACCCAACATATGCCAAGTCCTGAAAGCGGCAGTGAGTCACATTTTGCACAAACTCCCCTGCATTTTTCGAAAAATCCCAAATATCACAATTTTGAGGCCTGAGCCATATTTGGGAGCCAAATTCTAGCTCTCTGCACGTATTCACAGTATGAAATTACGAATTTTTGTACCCAACATATGCCAAGTACTGAAAGCGGCAGTGAGTCACATTTTGCTCAAACTTCCCTGCAGTTTTCAAAATATCCCAAACATCCCACTTTCGAGGCCTGAGCCATATTTTGGAGCCAAATTCAAGCTCTCTGCACGTATTCGCAGTTTGAAATTACGAATTTTTATACCCAACATATGCCATGTTCTGAAAGCGGCGTTTGGTCATATTTGTCCCAAACCCCCCTGCAGTTTTCAAAATATCCCAAACATCCCAATTTCGAGGACTGAGCAATATTTTAAAGCCAAATTCTGGCTCTCTGCACGTATTCGCAGTTAGATCTAACGATTTTTATACCCAACATATGCCAAGTACTAAAAGCGGCAGTGAGTCAAATTTTGCACAAACTCCCCTACAGTTTTCGAAATATCCAAAATATCCCAATATCCAGGCCTGAGCCATATTTTGGAGCCAAATTCTGTCTCTCTGCACGTATTTGCAGTATGAAATTACGAATTTTTTATACCCAACATATGCCAAGTACTAAAAGTGGCGTTTCGTCACATTTGTCCCACACCTCCCTGCAGTTTTCAAAATATCCCAAACAACCCAATATCGAGGTATGAGCCATATTTTTGGGCCAAATTGTGGCTCTCTGCACGTATTCGCAGTTTGAAATTATGAATTTATATATCCAACATATGCCAAGTCCTGAAAGCGGCGGTGAGTCACATTTCGCACAAACTTCCCTGCAGTTTTCAAAATATCCCAAACATCCCAATTTCGAGGTATGAGCCATATTTTGGAGCCAAATTCTGGCTCTCTGCACGTATTCGCAGTTAGATATATCGATTTTTATACCCAACATATGCCAAGTACTAAAAGCGGCAGTGAGTCAAATTTTGCACAAACTCCCCTACAGTTTTCGAAATATCCAAAATATCCCAATATCCAGGCCTAAGCCATATTTTGGAGCCAAATTCTGTCTCTCTGCACGTATTCGCAGTTTAAAATTACAACTTTTTTATACCCAACATATACCCAGTACTGAAAGCGGCGTTTGGTCACATTTGTCCCAAACCCCCCCCCCCCCCTGCAGTTTTCAAAATATCCCAAACATCCCAATTTCGAGGCCTGAGCCACATTTTGGAGCCAAATTCTGGCTCTCCGCACGTATTCGCAGTTTGAAAATACAATTTTTTTATACCCAACATATGCCAAGTCCTGAAAGCGGCGTTAGGTTACATTTGTCCCTAACCTCCCTGCAGTTTTCAAAATATCCCAAACATCACAATATCGAGGCCTGAGCCATATTTTGGAGCCAAATTCTGGCTCTCTGACCGTATTCGCTGTTTGATATAACGATTTTTATACCCAACATATGCCAAGTACTGAAAGCAGCAGTGAGTCACATTTTGCACAAACTCCCTGCAGTTTTTGACATATCCCAAACATACCAATTTCTAGGCCTGAGCCATATTTTGGAGCCAAACTCTGGCTCTCTGTACGTATTTGCAGATTGAAGTTACAACTTTTTTATAACCAACATATGCCTAGTACTGAAAGCGGCAATGAGTCACATTTCGCACAAACTCACCTGCAGTTTTCGAAATATCCCAAAAATCCCAATTTTGAGGCCTGAGCCATATTTTGGAGCCAAATTCTAGCTCTCTGCACGTATTCGCAGTTTGAAATTACCACTTTTTTATAGCCAACATATGCCAAGTACTGAAAGCGGCGTTTGGTCACATATGTCTCAATCCCCCTGCAGTTTTCAAAATATTCCAAACATCCCAATTTCGAGGCCTGAGCCATATTTTGGAGCCAAACTCTGGCTCTTTGCACGTATTTGCAGTTTGAAATTACGACTTTTTTATACCCAATATATGCCAAGTACTGAAAGCGGAGATTGGTCACATTTGTCCCAAACCCCTTCTGCAGTTTTCAAAATATCCCAAACATCCCAATTTCGAGGCATGAGCCATATTTTGGAGCCAAATATTGGCTCTCTGCACGTATTCGCAGTTTGAAATTACGAATTTATATATCCAACATATGCCAATTACTGAAAGCGGCGTTTCGTCACATTTGTCCCAAACCTCATTGCAGTTTTCAAAAAATCCCAAACATCCCAATTTCGAGGCCTGAGCCATATTTTGGAGCCAAATTTTGGCTCTATGCACGTATTCGCAGATTGAAATTACGACTTTTTATTACCAGTGTATGCCAAGTCCTGAAAGCGGCAGTTAGTCACATTTTGCACAAACTCCCCTGCAGTTTTTGAAATATCCCAAACATCACAATATCGAGGCCTGAGCCATATTTTGGAGCCAAATTCTGGCTCTATGCACGTATTCGCGGTTTGAAATTACAACATTTTATACCAACATATGCCAAGTCTTGAGAGCGGCAGTGAGTCACATTTCGCACAAACTCCTCTGCAGTTTTCGAAATATCCCAAGTATCCCAATTTCGAGGCCTGAGCCATATTTTGGAGCCAAATTCTGGCTCTCTGCACTTATTCGCAGTTTGAAATTACGACTTTTTTTATACCCAACATATGCCAAGTACTGAACGAGGCGTTTGGTCACATTTGTCCCAAACCCCCCCTGCAGTTTTCAAAATATCCCAAACATCCCAATTTCGAGGCCTGAGCCATATTTTGGAGCCAAATTTTGGCTCTATGCACGTATTCGCAGATTGAAATTACGACTTTTTATTCCCAGTGTATGCCAAGTCCTGAAAGCGGCAGTTAGTCACATTTTGCACAAACTCCCCTGCAGTTTTTGAAATATCCCAAACATCACAATATCGAGGCCTGAGCCATATTTTGGAGCCAAATTCTGGCTCTATGCACGTATTCGCGGTTTGAAATTACAACATTTTATACCAACATATGCCAAGTCTTGAGAGCGGCAGTGAGTCACATTTCGCACAAACTCCTCTGCAGTTTTCGAAATATCCCAAGTATCCCAATTTCGAGGCCTGAGCCATATTTTGGAGCCAAATTCTGGCTCTCTGCACTTATTCGCAGTTTGAAATTACGACTTTTTTTATACCCAACATATGCCAAGTACTGAACGAGGCGTTTGGTCACATTTGTCCAAAACCCCCCCTGCAGTTTTCAAAATATCCCAAACATCCAAATTTCGAGGCCTGAGCCATACTCTGGAGCCAAATTCTGGCTATATGCACGTATTCGCGGTTTGAAATTACGTCATTTTATACCCAACATATGCCCAGTCCTGAAAGCGGCAGTGAGTCACATTTCGCACAAACTCCCTTGCAGTTTTCGAAATATCCCAAATTATCCATTTTTGAGGCCTGAGCTATATTTTGGAGCCAAATTCTGGCTCTATACACGCATTCGCGGTTAGAAATTACGATATTTTATACCCAACATATGCCAAGTCCTGAAATTGGCAGTGAGTCACATTTCGCACAAATTCCCTTTCAGTTTTCGAAATATCCCAAAAATCCCAATTTCGAGGCCTGAAGAATATTTTGGAGCCAAATTCTGGCTCTATGCAAGTATTCGCGGTTTGAAATTACGACATTTTATACCCAACATATGCCCAGTCCTGAGAGCGGCAGTGAGTCACATTTTGCACAAACTCCCCTGCAGTTTTTGAAATATCCCAAACATCACAATATCGAGGCCTGAGCCATATTTTGGAGCCAAATTCTGGCTCTATGCACGTATTCGCGGTTTGAAATTACAACATTTTATACCAACATATGCCAAGTCTTGAGAGCGGCAGTGAGTCACATTTCGCACAAACTCCTCTGCAGTTTTCGAAATATCCCAAGTATCCCAATTTCGAGGCCTGAGCCATATTTTGGAGCCAAATTCTGGCTCTCTGCACTTATTCGCAGTTTGAAATTACGACTTTTTTTATACCCAACATATGCCAAGTACTGAACGAGGCGTTTGGTCACATTTGTCCCAAACCCCCCTGCAGTTTTCAAAATATCCCAAACATCCCAATTTCGAGGCCTGAGCCATATTTTGGAGCCAAATTTTGGCTCTATGCACGTATTCGCAGATTGAAATTACGACTTTTTATTCCCAGTGTATGCCAAGTCCTGAAAGCGGCAGTCAGTCACATTTTGCACAAACTCCCCTGCAGTTTTTGAAATATCCCAAACATCACAATATCGAGGCCTGAGCCATATTTTGGAGCCAAATTCTGGCTCTATGCACGTATTCGCGGTTTGAAATTACAACATTTTATACCAACATATGCCAAGTCTTGAGAGCGGCAGTGAGTCACATTTCGCACAAACTCCTCTGCAGTTTTCGAAATATCCCAAGTATCCCAATTTCGAGGCCTGAGCCATATTTTGGAGCCAAATTCTGGCTCTCTGCACTTATTCGCAGTTTGAAATTACGACTTTTTTTATACCCAACATATGCCAAGTACTGAACGAGGCGTTTGGTCACATTTGTCCAAAACCCCCCCTGCAGTTTTCAAAATATCCCAAACATCCAAATTTCGAGGCCTGAGCCATACTCTGGAGCCAAATTCTGGCTATATGCACGTATTCGCGGTTTGAAATTACGTCATTTTATACCCAACATATGCCCAGTCCTGAAAGCGGCAGTGAGTCACATTTCGCACAAACTCCCTTGCAGTTTTCGAAATATCCCAAATTATCCATTTTTGAGGCCTGAGCTATATTTTGGAGCCAAATTCTGGCTCTATACACGCATTCGCGGTTAGAAATTACGATATTTTATACCCAACATATGCCAAGTCCTGAAATTGGCAGTGAGTCACATTTCGCACAAATTCCCTTTCAGTTTTCGAAATATCCCAAATATCCCAATTTCGAGGCCTGAAGAATATTTTGGAGCCAAATTCTGGCTCTATGCAAGTATTCGCGGTTTGAAATTACGACATTTTATACCCAACATATGCCCAGTCCTGAGAGCGGCAGTGAGTCACATTTCGCACAAACTCCCCTGCAGTTTTCGAAATATTCCAAACATCCCAATTTCGAGGCCTGAGCCATATTTTGGAGCCAAACTCTGGCTCTCTGCACGTATTTGCAGTTTGAAATTACGACTTTTTTATATGCAATATATGCCAAGTACTGAAGGCGGAGTTTGGTCACATTTGTCCCAAACCCCCCCTGCAGTTTTCAAAATATCCCAAACATCCCAATTTTAAGGCATGAGCCATATTTTGGAGCCAAATTCTGGCTCTCTGCACGTATTCGCAGTTTAAAATTACGAATTTATATACCCAACATATGCCAAGTGCTGAAAGCGGCGTTTCTTCACATTTGTCCCAAACCTCCCTGCAGTTTTCAAAATATCGCAAACATCCCTATTTCGAGGCCTGAGCCATATTTTGGAGCCAAATTCTGGCTCTATACACGCATTCGCGGTTTGAAATTACGATATTTTATACCCAATATATGCCAAGTCCTGAAAGCAGCAGTGAGTCACATTTCGCACAAATTCCCTTTCAGTTTTCGAAATATCCCAAATATCCAAATATTGAGGCCTGAGCCATATTTTGGAGCCAAATTCTGGCTCTCTGCACGTATTCGCAGTTTGAAATTACAACTTTTTTATACCAAACATATGACAAGTACTGAAAGCGGCGTTTGGTCACATTTGTCCCAAACCCCACCTGCAGTTTTCAAAATATCCCAAACATCCCAATTTCGAGGACTGAGCAATATTTTGTAGCCAAATTCTGGCTCTATGCACGTATTCGCAATTTGAAATTTCGACTTTTTATACCCAACATATGCAAAGTCCTGAAAACGGCAGTGAGGCATATTTTGCACAAACTCCCTTACAGTTTTCGAAATATCCCAAATATCCCAATTTTGAGGCCTGAACCATATTTTGGAGCCAAATTCTGGCTCACTGCACGTATTCGCAGTTTGAAATTACCACTTTTTTATACCCAACATATGCCAAGTACTGAAAGCGGCGTTTGGTCACATTTCTCTCAATCCCCCCTGCAGTTTTCAACATAATCCAAACATCCCAATTTCGAGGCCTGAGCCATATTTTGGAGCCAAATTATGGCTCTCTGCACGTATTCGCAATTTGAAATTACGACTTTTTTATACCCAACATATGCCAAGTACTGAATGCAGCGTTTGGTCACATTTGTCCAAAACCCCCCCTGCAGTTTTCAAAATATCCCAAACAACCCATTTTCGAGGCCTGAGCCATATTTTGGAGCCAAATTCTGGCTCTATGCACGTATTCGCGGTTTGAAATTACGAAATTTTATACCCAACATACGCCAAGTCCTGAAAGCCGCAGTGAGTCACATTTCGCACAAACTCCCCTGCAGTTTTCGAAATATCCCAAATATCCCAATTTTGAGGCCTGAGCTATATTTTGGAGTCAAATTCTGGCTCTCTGCACGTATTCGAAGTTTCAAATTACGACTTTTTATACCCAACATATGCCAAGTACTTAAAGTGGCATTTGGTCACATTTGTCCCAAACCTCACTGCAGTTTTCAAAATATCCCAAACATCCCAATTTCGAGGCATGAACCATATTTTGGAGCCAAATTTTGGCTCTCTGCACGTATTCCCAGTTTGAAATTACAAATTTATATACCCAACATATGCCAAATACTGAAAGCGGAGATTGGTCACATTAGTCCCAAACCCCCCCTGCAGTTTTCAAAATATCCCAAATATCCCAATTTTGAGGCCTGAGTCATATTTTGGAGCCAAATTTAGGCTCTCTGCACGTATTCGAAGTTTGAAATTACGTCTTTTTATACCCAACATATGCCAAGTACTGAAAGTGGCATTTGGTCACATTTGTCCCATACCTCCCTGCAGTTTTCAAATTATCCCAAACATCCCAATTTCGAGGCCTGAGCCATATTTTGGAGCCAAATTCTGGCTCTATGCACGTATTCGCAGTTTGAAATTACGACTTTTTTATACCCAACATATGCCAAGTACTGAACGAGGCGTTTGGTCACATTTGTCCAAAACTCCCCCTGCAGTTTTCAAAATATCCCAAACATCACAATTTCTAGGATTGAGCCATATTTTCGAGCCAAATTCTGGCTTTTTGCACGTATTCGCGGTTCGAAATTACGACATTTTATACCCAACATATGCCAAGTCCTAAAAGCGCAGTGAGTCACATTTCGCACAAACTTCCCTGCAGTTTTCAAAATATCCCAAACATCCCAATTTCGAGGCCTGAGCCATATTTTGGAGCCAAATTCTGGCTCAATGCACGTATTCGCTGTTTGCAATTACGACTTATTATACCCAACATATGCCAAGTCCTGAAAGCGGCAGTGAGTCACATTTGTCTCAATCCCCCCGGCAGTTTTCAAAATATCCCAAACATCCCAATTTCGAGGCCTGAGCCATATTTTGGAGCCAAATTCTAGCTTTCTGCACGTATTCGCAGTTTGAAATTACGACTTTTTTATGCCCAACATATGCCAAGTACCGAAAGTGGCGTTTGGTCACATTTGTCCCAAACCCCCTCTGCAGTTTTCAAAATATCTCAAACATCCCAATTTCGAGGCCTGTGCAATATTTTGGAGCCAAATTCTGGCTCTCTGCACGTATTCGCAGTTTGATATTACGACTTTTTTATACCCAACATATGCCAAGTACTGAAAGTGGCGTTTGGTTACATTTGTCCAAAACCTCCCAGCAGTTTTCAAAATATCCCAAACATCCCAATTACGAGGCCTGAGCCAAATTTTGGAGCCAAATTCTGGCTCTATGCACGTATTCGAAATTTGAAATTACGACTTTTTTATGCCCAACATATGCCAAGTACCGAAAGCGGCGTTTGCTCACATTTGTCCCAAATCCCCCCTGCTGTTTTCAAAATATCTCAAACATCCCAATTTTGAGGCCTGAGCAATATTTTGGAGCCCAATTCTGGCTCTATGCACGTATTCGCAGTTTGAAATTACTACATTTTATACCCAACATATGCCATGTCCTGAAAGCGGCAGTGCGTCACATTTCGCACAAACTTACCTGCAGTTTTCGAAATATCCCAAATATCCCAATTTTGAAGCCTGAGCCATATTTTGTAGCCAAACTCTGGCACTCTGCACGTATTTGCGGTTTGAAATTACGACTTTTTTATATCCAATATATGCCAAGTACTGAAAGCGAAGATTGGTCACATTTGTCCTAACCCCCCCCCCTGCAGTTTTCAAAATATCCCAAAACATCCCAATTTCGAGGCATGAGCCATATTTTGGAGCCAAATTTTGGCTCTCTGCACGTATTCGCACTTTGAAATTACGAATTCATATACCCAACATATGCCAAGTCCTGAAAGCGGCAGTGAATCACATTTCGCACAAACTCCCCTGCAGTTTTCGAAATATCCCAAAAATCCCAATTTTGAGGTCTGAGTCATATTTTAGAGCCAAATTCTGGCTCTCTGCACGTATTCGAAGTTTGAAATTACGTCTTTTTATACCCAACATATGCCAAGTACTGAAAGTGGCATTTGGTCACATTTGTCCCAAACCTCCCTGCAGTTTTCAAAATATCCCAAACATCCCAATTTCGAGGCATGAGCCACATTTTGGAGCCAAATTCTGGCTCTCTGCACGTATTCGCAGTTTGAAATTACGAATTTATATACCCAACATATGTCAAGTACTGAAAGCACCATTTCGTCACATTTGTCCCAAACCTCCCTGCAGTTTTCAAAATATCCCAAACATCTCAATTTTGAGGCCTGAGCCATATTTTGGAGCCAAATTCTGGCTCTATGCACGTATTCGCTGTTTGAAATTACGACTTATTATACCCAACATATGCAAAGTCCTGAAAGCGGCAGTGAGTCAAATTTCGAACAAACTCCCCTGCAGTTTTCGAAATATCCCACATATACCAATTTCGGGAGCCTGAACAATATTTTGGAGCCAAATTCTAGATTTCTGCTCGTATTCGCAGTTTGAAATTACGACTTTTTTATGCCCAACATATATTAAGTACCGAAAGCGGCGTTTGGTCACATTTGTCCCAAACCCCCTCTGCAGTTTTCAAAATATCCCAAACATCCCAATTTCGAGGCCTGAGCCATATTTTGGAGCCAAATTCTGACTCTTTGCACGTATTCCCGGTTTGAAATTACGACATTTTATACCCAACATATGCCAAGTCCTGAAAGCGGCAGTGCGTCACATTTCGCACAAACTCCCCTGCAGTTTTCGAAATATCTCAAATATCACAATTTTGAGGCCTGAGCTATATTTTGGAGCCAAATTCTGGCTCTCTGCACGTATTCGAAGTTTGAAATTACGACTTTTTATACCGAACATATGCCTAGTATTGAAAGCGGCGTTTCGTCACATTTATCCCAAACCTCCCTGCACTTTTCCAAATATCCCAAATATCCCAATTTTTAGGCCTGAGCCATATTTTGGAGCCAAATTCTGGCTCTCTGCACGTATTCGCAGTTTGAAATTACCACTTTTTTATACCCAACATATGCCAAGTAATGAAAGCGACGTTTGGTCACATTTGTCTCAATCCCTCCCCTGCAGTTTTCAAAATATCTCAAACATCCCAATTTCGAGGCATGAGCCATATTTTGGAGCCAAATTCTTGCTCTTTGCACGTATTCTCAGTTTGAAATTACGAATTTTTTATGCCCAACATATGCCAAGTACTGAAAGCGGCGTTTGGTTACATTTGTCCCAAACCTCCCTGCAGTTTTCAAAATATCCCAAACATCACAATATCGAGGCCTGAGCCATATTTTGGAGCCAAATTCTGGCTCTCTGCACGCATTCGCAGTTTGATATTACGATTTTTATACCCAACATATGCAAAGTACTGAAAGCGACAGTGAGTCACATTTTGCACAATCTCCCCTGCAGTTTTCGAAAAATCCCAAACATCCCAATTTCGAGGCCTGAGCCATATTTTGGAGCCAAATTCTGGCTCTCTGCACGTATTCGCAGTTTGAAATTACGAATTTTTTATACCCAACATATGCCAAGTACTGAAAGCGGCGTTTGGTTACATTTGTCCCAAACCTCCCTGCAGTTTTCAAAATATCCCAAACATCCCAATTTCGAGGCCTGAGCCATATTTTGGAGCCAAATTCTGGCTCTATGTACGTATTCGCGGTTTGAAATTACGAAATTTTATACCCAACATATGCCAAGTCCTGGAAGCGGCATTGCGTCACATTTCGCACAAACTCACCTGCAGTTTTTGAAATATCCCAAATATCCCAATTTTGAAGCCTGAGCCATATTTTGGAGCCAAATTCTGGCTCTGTGCCCGTATTCGCAGTTTGAAATTACCACTTTTTTATACACAACACATGCCAAGTACTGAAAGCGGCGTTTGGTCACATTTGTCTCAATCCCTCCGGCAGTTTTCAAAATATCCCAAACATACCAATTTCGACGCCTGAGCCAAATTTTGGAGCCAAATTCTGGCTCTCTGCACGTATTCGCAGTTTGAAATTACGAATTTTTTATACCAACATATGCCAAGTACTGAAAGCGGCGTTTGGTTACATTTGTCCCAAACCTCCCTGCAGTTTTCAAAATATCCCAAACATCACAATATCGAGGCCTGAGCCATATTTTGGAGCCAAATTCTGGCTCTCTGCACGCATTTGCAGTTTGATATTATGATTTTTATACCCAACATATGCAAAGTACTGAAAGTGGCAGTGAGTCACATTTTGCACAATCTCCCTTGCAGTTTTCGAAATATCCCAAAATTCCCAATTTCGAGGCCTGAGCCATATTTTGGAGCCAAACTCTGGCTCTCTGCACGTATTTGCAGTTTGAAATGACGACTTTTTTATACCCAATATATGCCAAGTACTGAAAGCAGATATTGGTCACATTTGTTCCCAACCCCCCCCCCCCCTGCAGTTTTCAAAATATCCCAAACATCCCAATTTCGAGGCCTGAGCCATTTTTTGGAGCCAAATTCTGGCTCTATGCACGTATTCGCGGTATGAAATTACGACATTTTATACCCAACATATGCCAAGTCTTGAAATCGGCAGTGTGTTACATTTCGCACAAACTCCCCTGCAGTTTTCGAAATTTCCCAAATAGCCCAATTTCGAGGCCTGAGCCATATTTTGGAGCCAAATTCTGGCTCTCTGCACGTATTCGCAGTTTGAAATTACGAATTTTTTATACCCAACATATGCCAAGTACTGAATGCGGCGTTTGGTCACATTTGTTAAACCCCCCCCCCCCCCCTGCAGTTTTCAAAATATCCCAAACCTCCCAATTTCGAGGCCTGAGCCATATTTTGGAGCCAAATTCTGGCTCTATGCACGTATTCGCGGTTTGAAATTACGACATTTTATACCCAACATATGCCAAGTCCTGAAAGCGGCAGTGAGTCATTTCGCACAAACTCCCCTGCAGTTTTCGAAATATCTCAAATATCCCAATTTTGAGGCCTGAGTCATATTTTGGAGCCAAATTCAGGCTCTCTGCACGTATTCGAAGTTTGAAATTACGACTTTTTATACCCAACATATGCCAAGTACTGAAAGTGGCATTTGGTCACATTTGTCCCAAACCTCCCTGCAGTTTTCAAAATATCCCAAGCATCCCAAATTCGAGGCATGAGCCATATTTTGGAGCCAAATTCTGGCTCTCTGCACGTATTCGCAGTTTGAAATTACGAATTTATATACCCAACATATGCCAAGTATTGAAAGCAGCGTTTCGTCACATTTGTCCCAAACCTCCCTGCAATTTTCAAAATATCCCAAACATCCAAATTTCGAGGCCTGAGCCATATTTTGGAGCCAAATTCTGGCTCTCTGCACGTATTCGCAGTTTGAAATTACAACTTTTTTATACCAACATATACCAAGTACTGAAAGCAGCGTTTGGTCACATTTGTCCCAAACCCCCCCCCCCCCTGCAGTTTTCTAAATATCACAAACATCCCAATTTCGAGGCCTGAGCCATATTTTGGAGCCAAATTCTGGCTCTCTGCACGTATTCGCAGTTTGAAATTACAAATTTTATACCCAACATATACCAAGTACTGAAAGCAGCGTTTGGTCACATTTGTCCCAAACCCCCCCCTGCAGTTTTCAAAATATCCCAAATATCCCAATTTTGAGGCCTGAGTCATATTTTGGAGCCAAATTTTGGCTCTCTGCACGTATTCGAAGTTTGAAATTACGTCTTTTTATACCCAACATATGCCAAGTACTGAAAGTGGCATTTGGTCACATTTGTCCCATACCTCCCTGCAGTTTTCAAAATATCCCAAACATCCCAATTTCGAGGCCTGAGCCATATTTTCGAGCCAAATTCTGGCTCTATGCACGTATTCGCTGTTTGCAATTACGACTTATTATACCCAACATATGCCAAGTCCTGAAAGCGGCAGTGAGTCACATTTGTCTCAATCCCCCGGCAGTTTTCAAAATATCCCAAACATCCCAATTTCTAGGCCTGAGCCATATTTTGGAGCCAAATTCTAGCTTTCTGCACGTATTCTCAGTTTGAAATTACGACTTTTTTATGCCCAACATATGCCAAGTACCGAAAGTGGTGTTTGGTCACATTTGTCCCAAACCCCCTCTGCAGTTTTCAAAATATCTCAAACATCCCAATTTCGAGGCCTGAGCAATATTTTGGAGCCAAATTCTGGCTCTCTGCACGTATTCGCAGTTTGATATTACGACTTTTTTATACCCAACATATGCCAAGTACTGAAAGTGGCGTTTGGTTACATTTGTCCAAAACCTCCCAGCAGTTTTCAAAATATCCCAAACATCCCAATTACGAGGCCTGAGCCAAATTTTGGAGCCAAATTCTGGCTCTATGCACGTATTCGCGGTTTGAAATTACGACATTTTATACCCAACATATGCCAAGTCCTGAAAGCGGCAGTGCGTCACATTTCGCACAAACTCACCTGCAGTTTTCGAAATATCCAAAATATCCCAATTTTGAAGCATGAGCCATATTTTGGAGCCAAACTCTGGCTCTCTGCACGTATTTGCGGTTTGAAATTACTACTTTTTTATATCCAATATATGCCAAGTACTGAAAGCGGCGTTTGGTTACATTTGTCCCAAACCTCCGTGCAGTTTGCAAAATATCCCAAACATCACAATATCGAAGCCTGAGCCATATTTTGGAGCCAAACTCTGGCTCTCTGCACGTATTTGCGGTTTGAAATAACGACTTTTTTATACCACAATATATGCCAAGTACTGAAAGCGGAGATTGGTCACATTTGTCCCAAACCCCCCCCATCCCTGCAGTTTTCAAAATATCCCAAACATCCCAATTTCGAGGCATGAGCCATATTTTGGAGCCAAATTCTGGCTCTATGCACGTATTCGCAGTTTGAAATTACGACTTTTTTATACCTAACATATACCAAGTACTGAAAGCGGCGTTTGGTCACATTTGTACCAAACTTCCTCTGCAGTTTTCAAAATATCCGAAACATCCCAATTTCGAGGCCTGAGCCATATTTTGGAGCCAAATTCTGGCTCTATGCACGTATTCGCAGTTTGAAATTACGACTTTTTTATGCCCAACATATACCAAGTACTGAAAGCGGCGTTTGGTCACATTTGTCCCAAACCTCCCTGCAGTTTTCAAAATATCCCAAACATCCCAATTTCGAGGCATGAGCCACATTTTGGAGCCAAATTCTGGCTCTCTGCACGTATTCGCAGTTTGAAATTACGAATTTATATACCCAACATATGTCAAGTACTGAAAGCAGCATTTCGTCACATTTGTCCCAAACCTCCCTGCAGTTTTCAAAATATCCCAAACATCTCAATTTTTAGGCCTGAGCCATATTTTGGAGCCAAATTCTAGCTCTATGCACGTATTCGCTGTTTGAAATTACGACTTATTATACCCAACATATGCAAAGTCCTGAAAGCGGCAGTGAGTCACATTTCGAACAAACTCCCCTGCAGTTTTCGAAATATCCCCCATATACCAATTTCGGGAGCCTGAACAATATTTTGGAGCCAAATTCTAGCTTTCTGCTCGTATTCGCAGTTTGAAATTACGACTTTTTTATGCCCAACATATATTAAGTACCGAAAGCGGCGTTTGGTCTCATTTGTCCCAAACCCCCCATGCAGTTTTCAAAATATCCCAAACATCCCAATTTCGAGGCATGAGCCATATTTTGGAGCCAAATTCTGGCTCTATGCACGTATACGCAGTTTGAAATTACGACTTTTTTATACCAAACATATACCAAGTACTGAAAGCGGCGTTTGGTCACATTTGTACCAAACCTCCTATGCAGTTTTCAAAATATCCGAAACATCCCAATTTCGAGGCCTGAGCCATATTTTGGAGCCAAATTTTGGCTCTATGCACGTATTCGCAGTTTGAAATTACGACTTTTTTATACCCAACATATACCAAGTACTGAAAGCGGCGTTTGGTCACATTTGTCCCATACAACCTCTGCAGTTTTCAAAATATCCCAAACATCCCAATTTCGAGTCCTGAGCCATATTTTGGAGCCAAATTCTGGCTCTATGCACGTATTCGAAGTTTGAAATTACGACTTTTTTATACGCAACATATACCAAGTACTGAAAGCGGCGTTTGGTCACATTTGTCCCAAACCCCCCCTGCAGTTTTCAAAATATCCCAAACATCCCAATTTCGAGGCCTGAGCCATATTTTGGAGCCAAATTCTGGTTCTATGCACGTTTTTGCGGATTGAAATTACGACATTTTATACCCACCATATGCCAAGTCCTGAAAGAGGCAGAGAGTCACATTTCGCACAAACTCCCCTGCAGTTTTCGAAATCTCAAATATCCGAATTTCGAGGCCTGAAAAATATTTTGGAGCCAAATTCTAGCTTTCTGCACGTATTCGAAATTTGAAATTACGACTTTTTTATGCCCAACATATGCCAAGTACCGAAAGCGGCGTTTGCTCACATTTGTCCCAAATCCCCCCTGCAGTTTTCAAAATATATCAAACATCCCAATTTTGAGGCCTGAGCAATATTTTGGAGCCCAATTCTGGCTCTATGCACGTATTCGCAGTTTGAAATTACTACATTTTATACCCAACATATGCCATGTCCTGAAAGCGGCAGTGCGTCACATTTCGCACAAACTTACCTGCAGTTTTCGAAATATCCCAAATATCTCAATTTTGAGGCCTGAGCCATATTTTGGAGCCAAATTCTGGCTCTCTGCACGTATTTGCAGTTTGAAATTACGAATTTTTTATACCCAATATATGCCAAGTACTGAAAGCGGAGATTGGTCACATTTGTCCCAAACCCCCCCTGCAGTTTTCAAAATATCCCAAACATCCCAATTTCGAGGCCTGAGCCATTTTTTGGAGCCAAATTCTGGCTCTATGCACATATTCTCGGTTTGAAATTACGACATTTTATACCCAATATATGCCAAGTCTTGAAATCGGCAGTGAGTCACATTTCGCACAAACTCCCCTGCAGTTTTCGAAATTTCCCAAATAGCCCAATTTCGAGGCCTGAGCCATATTTTGGAGCCAAATTCTGGCTCTCTGCACGTATTCGCAGTTTGAAATTACGAATTTTTTATTCCCAACATATGCTAAGTACTGAATGCGGCGTTTGGTCACATTTGTCCAAAACCCCCCCCTGCAGTTTTCAAAATATCAAAAACATCCCAATTTCGAGGCCTGAGCCATATTTTGCAGCCAAATTCTGGCTCTATGCACGTATTCGCGGTTTGAAATTACGACATTTTATACCCAACATATGCCAAGTCCTTAAAGCGGCAGTGATTCACATTTCGAACAAACTCACCTGCAGTTTTCGAAATATCCCAATTTCGAGGCCTGAACAATATTTTGAAGCCATATTCTAGCTTTCTGCACGTATTCGCAGTTTGAAATTACGACATTTTATACCCAACATATGCCAAGTACTGAAAGCGGCAGTGAGTCACATTTCGCACAAACTTACCTGCAGTTTTCAAAATATCCCAAACATCCCAATTTCGAGGCATCAGCCATATTTTGGAGCCAAATTCTGGCTGTCTGCACGTATTCGCAGTTTGAAATTACGACTTTTTTATACCCAACATATGCCAAGTATTGAAAGCGGCGTTTGGTTACATTTGTCCCAAACCTCCCAGCAGTTTTCAAAAAATCCAAAACATCACAATATCGAGGCCTGAGCTATATTTTGGAGCCAAATTCTGGCTCTCTGCACGTATTCGCAGGTTGATATTACGATTTTTATACCCAACATATGCAAAGTACTGAAAGGGCAGTGAGTCACATTTTGCACAAACTCCCCTGCAGTTTTTGAAATATCCCAAACATCCCAATTTCGATGCCTGATCCATATTTTGGAAACAAACTCTGGCTCTCTGCACGTATTCGCAGTTTGAAATTACCACTTTTTTATTCCCAACATATGCAAAGTACTGACAGCGGCGTTTGGTCACATTTGTCTCAATCCCCCCTGCAGTTTTCAAAATATCTCAAACATCCCAATTTCGAGGCATTAGCTACATTTTCGAGCCAAATTTTGACTCTCTGCATGTATTCGCAGTTTGAAATTACGAATTTATAT
The DNA here is from genome assembly GCF_040958095.1 of Procambarus clarkii. Lineage (NCBI taxonomy): Eukaryota > Metazoa > Arthropoda > Malacostraca > Decapoda > Cambaridae > Procambarus > Procambarus clarkii. The sequence goes on from NC_091172.1 coordinate 4,252,352, forward strand.
ACCCAACATATGCCAAATACTGAGCGCGGCGCTTCGTCACATTTGTCCCAAACCTCCATGCAGTTTTCAAAATATCCCAAACATCCCAATTTCGAGGCCTGAGCCGTAATTTGGAGCCAAATTCTGGCTCTCTGCACGTATTCGCAGTTTGAAATTACAACTTTTTTATACCCAACATATGCCAAGTACTGAACGCGGCGTTTTGGTCACATTTGTCCAAAAAAATACTGCAGTTTTCAAAATATCCAAAACATCTCAATTTCGAGGCCTGAGACATATATTGGAGCCAAATTCTGGCTCTAAGCACGTATTCGCCGTTTGAAATTACGACATTTTATACCCAACATTTGCCAAGTCCTGAAAGCGGCAATGAGTCACATTTCGCACAAACTCCCCTGCAGTTTTCGAAATATCCCAAATATCAAATTTTGAGGCCTGAGCTATATTTTGGAGTCAAAATCTGGCTCTCTGCACGTATTCGCTGTTTGAAATTACGACTTTTTTATACCCAACATATGCCAAGTACTGAAAGCGGCGTTTGGTTGCATTTGTCCCAAATCTCCCAGCAGTTTTCAAAATAACCCAAACATCACAATATCGAGGCCTGAGTCATATTTTGGAGCCAAATTCTGGCTCTCTGCTCGTATTCGCAGTTTGATATTACGATTTTTATACCCAACATATGCCAAGTACTGAAAGCAGCAGTGAGTCACATTTTGCACAAACTCCCCTGCAGTTTTCGAAATATCCCAAACATCCCAATTTCGAGGCCTGAGAAAAAAAATTTTGGAGCCAAACTCTGGCTCTCTGCACGTATTTGCAGTTTGAAATTACGACTTTTTTATACCCAACATAAGCCACGTACTGAAAGCGGAGTTTGGTCACATTTGTCCCAAACCCCCCCCCCCCCTGCTGTATTCAAAATATCCCAAACATCCCAATTTCGAGGCATGAGCCATATTTTAGAGCCAAATTCTGGCTCTATGCACGTATTCGCAGTGTGAAATTACGAATTTATATACCCAACATATGCCAAGTACTGAAAGCGGCGTTTCGTCACATTTGTCCCAAACCTCCCTGCACTTTTCAAAATATCCCAAACATCCCAAATACGAGGACAGAGCCATATTTTAGAGCCAAATTCTGGCTCTATGCACGTATTCGCAGATTGAAATTACGACTTTTTATACCCAACATATGCTAAGTCCTGAAAGCGCCAGTTAGTCACATTTTGCACAAACTCCCCTGCAGTTTTCGAAATATCCCAAATATCCCAATTTCGAGGCCTGAGCCGTCTTTTGGAGCCATATTCTGTCTCTCTGCACGTATTCGCTGTTTGAAATTACAACTTTTTTATACCCAACATATGCCAAGTACTGAACGCGGCGTTTGGTCACATTTGTCCAAAAAAAAACTGCAGTTTTCAAAATATCCCAAACATCCTAATTTCGAGGCCTGAGCCATATTTTGGAGCCCAATTCAGGCTCTATGCACATATTCGCCGTTTGAAATTACGACATTTTATACCCAACATATGCCAAGTACTGAAAGGGCAGTGAGTCACATTTTGCACAAACTCCCCTGCAGTTTTTGAAATATCCCAAGCATCCCAATTTCGAGGCCTGATCCATATTTTGGAACCAAACTCTGGCTCTCTGCACGTATTCACAGTTTGAAATTACCACTTTTTTATACCCAACATATGCAAAGTACTGACAGCGGCGTTTGGTCACATTTGTCTCAATCCCCCTGCAGTTTTCAAAATATCTCAAACATCCCAATTTCGAGGCATTAGCTACATTTTCGAGCCAAATTTTGGCTCTTTGCATGTATTCGCAGTTTGAAATTACGAATTTATATACCCAACATATGCCAAGTACTGAAAGCGGCGCTTCGTCACATTTGTCCCAAACCTCCCTGCAGTTTTCAAAATATCCCAAACATCCCAATTTTGAGGCCTGAGCCATATTTTGGAGCCAAATTCTGGCTCTATGCACGTATTCGCAGATTGAAGTTACGACTTTTTATACCCAACACATGCTAAATCCTGAAAGCGGCAGTTAGTCACATTTTGCACAAACTCCCCTGCAGTTTTCGAAATATCCCAAATATCCCAATTTCGAGGCCTGAACAATATTTTTGAGCCAAGTTCTAGCTTTCTGCACGTATTCGCAGTTTGAAATTACGACTTTTTTATGCATAACATGTGCCAAGTACAGAAAGCGGCATTTGGTCATATTTGTCCCAAACCCCCCCTGCAGTTTTCAAAATATCCAAAACATCCCAATTTCGAGGCCAGAGCTATATTTTGGAGCCAAATTCTGGCTCTATGCACGTATTCGCGGTTTGAAATTACGACATTTTATACCCAACATTTGCCAAGTCCTGAAAGCGGCAGTGAGTCACATTTCGCACAAACTCCCCTGCAGTTTTCGAAATATCCCAAATATCCCAATTTTGAGGCCTGAGCTATATTTTGGAGCCAAATTCTGGCTCTCTGCACGTATTCGCAGTTTGAAATTACCACTTTTTTATTCCCAACATATGCCAAGTACTGAAAGCGGCGTTTGGTTGCATTTGTCCCAAACCTCCCAGCAGTTTTCAAAATAACCCAAACATCACAATATCGAGGCCTGAGTCATATTTTGGAGCCAAATTCTGGCTCTCTGCTCGTATTCGCAGTTTGATATTACGATTTTTATACCCAACATATACCAAGTACTGAAAGCAGCAGTGAGTCACATTTTGCACAAACTCCCCTGCAGTTTTCGAAATATCCCAAACATCCCAATTTCGAGGCCTGAGAAAAAAAATTTTGGAGCCAAACTCTGGCTCTCTGCACGTATTTGCAGTTTGAAATTACGACTTTTTTATACCCAACATAAGCCACGTACTGAAAGCGGAGTTTGGTCACATTTGTCCCAAACCCCCCCCCCCTGCTGTATTCAAAATATCCCAAACATCCCAATTTCGAGGCATGAGCCATATTTTAGAGCCAAATTCTGGCTCTATGCACGTATTCGCAGTGTGAAATTTCGAATTTATATACCCAACATATGCCAAGTACTGAAAGCGGCGTTTCGTCACATTTGTCCCAAACCTCCCTGCACTTTTCAAAATATCCCAAACATCCCAAATACGAGGACAGAGCCATATTTTAGAGCCAAATTCTGGCTCTATGCACGTATTCGCAGATTGAAATTACGACTTTTTATACCCAACATATGCTAAGTCCTGAAAGCGCCAGTTAGTCACATTTTGCACAAACTCCCCTGCAGTTTTCGAAATATCCCAAATATCCCAATTTCGAGGCCTGAGCCGTCTTTTGGAGCCATATTCTGTCTCTCTGCACGTATTCGCTGTTTGAAATTACAACTTTTTTATACCCAACATATGCCAAGTACTGAACGCGGCGTTTGGTCACATTTGTCCAAAAAAAAACTGCAGTTTTCAAAATATCCCAAACATCCTAATTTCGAGGCCTGAGCCATATTTTGGAGCCCAATTCAGGCTCTATGCACATATTCGCCGTTTGAAATTACGACATTTTATACCCAACATATGCCAAGTACTGAAAGGGCAGTGAGTCACATTTTGCACAAACTCCCCTGCAGTTTTTGAAATATCCCAAGCATCCCAATTTCGAGGCCTGATCCATATTTTGGAACCAAACTCTGGCTCTCTGCACGTATTCACAGTTTGAAATTACCACTTTTTTATACCCAACATATGCAAAGTACTGACAGCGGCGTTTGGTCACATTTGTCTCAATCCCCCCTGCAGTTTTCAAAATATCTCAAACATCCCAATTTCGAGGCATTAGCTACATTTTCGAGCCAAATTTTGGCTCTTTGCATGTATTCGCAGTTTGAAATTACGAATTTATATACCCAACATATGCCAAGTACTGAAAGCGGCGCTTCGTCACATTTGTCCCAAACCTCCCTGCAGTTTTCAAAATATCCCAAACATCCCAATTTTGAGGCCTGAGCCATATTTTGGAGCCAAATTCTGGCTCTATGCACGTATTCGCAGATTGAAGTTACGACTTTTTATACCCAACACATGCTAAATCCTGAAAGCGGCAGTTAGTCACATTTTGCACAAACTCCCCTGCAGTTTTCGAAATATCCCAAATATCCCAATTTCGAGGCCTGAACAATATTTTTGAGCCAAGTTCTAGCTTTCTGCACGTATTCGCAGTTTGAAATTACGACTTTTTTATGCATAACATGTGCCAAGTACAGAAAGCGGCATTTGGTCATATTTGTCCCAAACCCCCCCTGCAGTTTTCAAAATATCCAAAACATCCCAATTTCGAGGCCAGAGCTATATTTTGGAGCCAAATTCTGGCTCTATGCACGTATTCGCGGTTTGAAATTACGACATTTTATACCCAACATTTGCCAAGTCCTGAAAGCGGCAGTGAGTCACATTTCGCACAAACTCCCCTGCAGTTTTCGAAATATCCCAAATATCCCAATTTTGAGGCCTGAGCTATATTTTGGAGCCAAATTCTGGCTCTCTGCACGTATTCGCAGTTTGAAATTACCACTTTTTTATTCCCAACATATGCCAAGTACTGAAAGCGGCGTTTGGTTGCATTTGTCCCAAACCTCCCAGCAGTTTTCAAAATAACCCAAACATCACAATATCGAGGCCTGAGTCATATTTTGGAGCCAAATTCTGGCTCTCTGCTCGTATTCGCAGTTTGATATTACGATTTTTATACCCAACATATGCCAAGTACTGAAAGCGGCAGTGAGTCACATTTTGCACAAACTCCCCTGCAGTTTTCGAAATATCCCAAATATCCCAATTTCGAGGCCTGAGCCGTATTTTGGAGCCATATTCTGTCTCTCTGCACGTATTCGCTGTTTGAAGTAACAACTTTTTTATACCCAACATATGCCAAGAACTGAACGCGGCGTTTGGTCACATTTGTCCAAAAAAACCCTGCAGTTTTCAAAATATCCCAAACATCCTAATTTTAAGGCCTGAGCCATATTTTGAAGTTGAATTCTGGCTCTATGCACGTATTCGCGGTTTGAAATTACGACATTTTATACCCAACATATGCCAAGTAGTGACAGCGGCGTTTGGTCACATTTGTCTCAATCCCCCCTGCAGTTTTCAAAATATCACAAACATCCCAATTTCGAGGCATTAGCTACATTTTCGAGCCAAATTTTGGCTCTCTGCATGTATTCGCAGTTTCAAATAACGAATTTATACCCCAACATATGCCAAGTACTGAAAGCGGCGCTTCGTCACATTTGTCCCAAACCTCCCTGCAGTTTTCAAAATATCCCAAACATCCCAATTTCGAGGCCTGAGCCATATTTTGGAGCCTAATTCTGGCTCTATGCACGTATTTGCAGATTGAAATTACGAATTTTTATACCCAACACATGCTATGTCCTAAAAGAGGCAGTTAGTCACATTTTGCACAAACTCCCCTGTAGTTTTCGAAATATCACAAATATCCCAATTTCGAGGCCTGAACAATATTTTGGAGCCAAATTCTGGCTCTCTGCACGTATTCGAAGTTTGAAATTACGACTTTTTATACCAAACATATGCCAAGTACTGAAAGTGGCATTTGGTCACATATGTCCCAAACCTCCCTGCAGTCTTCAAAATATTCCAAACATCCCCATTTCGAGGCATGAGCCATATTTTGGAGCCAAATTCTGGCTCTATGCACGTATTCGCAGTTTGAAATTACGACTTTTTCATACCCAACATATGCCTGGTACTGAAAGCGGCGATTGGTTACATATGTCCCAAACCTCCCAGCAGTTTTCGAAATATCCTAAATATCCTAATTTTGAGGCCTGAGCCATATTTTGGAGCCAAATTCTGGCTCTCTACACGTATTCGCAGTTTGATATTACTATTTTTATACCCAACATATGCCAAGTACTGAAAGTGGCGTTTCGTCACATTTGTCCCAAACCTCCCTGCAGTTTTCAAAATATCCCAAACATCCCAATTTCGAGGCCTGAGCCATATTTTGGAGAAAAATTCTGGCTTTATGCACGTATTCGCAGTTTGAAATTACGATATTTTATACCCAACATATGCCAAGTCCTGAAAGCGGCAGTGAGTCACATTTGTCCCAAATTCCCCTGCAGTTTTTAAATATCCCAAATATCCCAATTTCGAGGCCTGAACAATGTTTTGGAGCCAAATTCTAGCTTTCTGCACGTATTCGCAGTTTGAAATTACGACTTTTTTATGCCCACCATGTGCCAAGTACTGAAAGCGGCGTTTGGTCACATTTGTCCCAAACCCCCCCTGCAGTTTTTAAAATATCCCAAACATCACAATATCGAGACCTGAGTCATATTTTGGAGCCAAATTCTGGCTCTCTGCTCGTATTCGCAGTTTGATATTACGATTTTTATACCCAACATATGCCAAGAACTGAAAGCGGCAGTGAGTCACATTTTGCACAAACTCCCCTGCAGTTTTCGAAATATCCCAAACATCCCAATTTCGAGGCCTGAGAAAAAAAATTTTGGAGCCAAACTCTGGCTCTCTGCACGTATTTGCAGTTTGAAATTACGACTTTTTTATACCCAACATAAGCCACGTACGGAAAGCGGAGTTTGGTCACATTTGTCCCAAACCCCCCCCCCCCTGCAGTTTTCAAAATATCCCAAACATCCCAATATCGAGGCATGAGCCATATTTTAGAGCCAAATTCTGGCTCTATGCACGTGTTCGCAGTGTGAAATTACGAATTTATATACCCAACATATGCAAAGTACTGAAAGCGGCGTTTCGTCACATTTGTCCCAAACCTCACTGCACTTTTCAAAATATCCCAAACATCCCAATTTCAAACACAGAGCCATATTTTGGAGCCAAATTCTGGCTCTATGCACGTATTCGCAGATTGAAATTACGACTTTTTATACCCAACATATGCTAAGTCCTGAAAGCGGTAGTTAGTCACATTTTGCACAAACTCCCCTGCAGTTTTCGAAATATCCCAAATATCCCAATTTCGAGGCCTGAGCCGTATTTTGGAGCCATATTCTGGCTCTCTGCACGTATTCGCAGTTTGAAATTACAACTTTTTTATACCCAACATATGCCAAGTACTGAACGCGGCGTTTGGTCACATTTGTCCAAAAAAAACCAGCAGTTTTCAAAATATCCCAAACATCCCAATTTAGAGGCCTGAGTCATATTTTGGAACCCAATTTTGGCTCTATGCACGTATTCGCGGTTTGAAATTACGACATTTTATACCCAACATATGCCAAGTCCTGAAAGCGGCAGTGAGTCACATTTCGCACAAACTCCCCTGCAGTTTTCGAAATATCCCAAATATCCCAATTTCGAGGCCTGAACAATATTTTGGAGCCAAATTCTAGCTTTCTGCACGTATTCGCAGTTTGAAATTACGACTTTTTTATGCCCAACATATGCCAAGAACTGAAAGCGGCGTTTCGTCACATTTGTCCCAAACCTCCCTGCACTTTTCAAAATATCCAAAACATCCCAATTTCAAACACAGAGCCATATTTTGGAGCCAAATTCTGGCTCTATGCACGTATTCGCAGATTGAAATTACGACTTTTTATACCCAACATATGCTAAGTCCTGAAAGCGGCAGTTAGTCACATTTTGCACAAACTCCCCTGCAGTTTTCGAAATATCCCAAATATCCCAATTTCGAGGCCTGAGCCGTATTTTGGAGCCATATTCTGGCTCTCTGCACGTATTCGCAGTTTAAAATTGCTACTTTTTTATACCCAACATATGCCAAGCCCTGAAAGCGGCGTTTGGTCACATTTGGCCCAATCCCCCTTGCAGTTTATCCAAATATCCCAAACATCCCAATTTTAAGGCTTGATTCACAATTTTGTACCCAAATTCTGGCTCTCTGCAAGTATTCGTAGTTTGAAATTACGATTTTTTATACCCAATATATGCGAAGTACTGAAAGCGGTAGTGAGTCACATTTGTCCCAAACCTCCCTGCAGTTTTCAAAATATCCCAAACATCCCAATTTTAAGGCCTGATTCACATTTTGGAGCCAATACCCCCCTGCAGTTTTCAAAATATCTCAAACATCCCAATTTCGAGGCCTGAGCAATATTTTGGAGCGAAATTCTGGCCCTATGCACGTATTCGCGGTTTGAAATTACGATATTTTATACCAGCATTTGCCAAGTCCTGTAAGCGGCAGTGAGTCACATTTCGCACAAACTCCCCTGCAGTTTTCGAAATATCCCAAATATCCCAATTTCGAGGCCTGAACAATATTTTGGAGCCAAATTCTAGCTTTCTGCACGTATTCGCAGTTTGAAATTACGACTTTTTTATGCCCAACATATGCCAAGTACTGAAAGCGGCGTTTGGTCACATTTGTCCCAAACCCCCCCTGCAGTTTTCAAAATATCCCAAACATCCCAATTTCGAGGCCTGAGCCATATTTTGGAGCCAAATTCTGGCTCTATGCACGTATTCTCAGATTGAAATTACGAATTTTTATACCCAACATATGCTAAGTCCTGAAAGGGGCAGTTAGTCACATTTTTCTGCACAAACTCCGTCTGCAGTTTTCGAAATATCCCAAATATCCCAATTTCGAGGCCTGAGCCGTATTTTGGAGCCAAATTCTGGCTCTCTGCACGTATTCGCAGTTTAAAATTGCGACTTTTTTATACCCAACATATGCCAAGCCCTGAAAGCGGCGTTTGGTCACATTTGGCCCAATCCCCCTTGCAGTTTTCCAAATATCCCAAACATCCCAATTTTAAGGCTTGATTCACATTTTGTAGCCAATTCTGGCTCTCTGCACGTATTCGTAGTTTGAAATTACGATTTTTTATACCCTATATGTGCGAAGTACTGAAAGCGGTAGTGAGTCACATTTGTCCCAAACCTCCCTGCAGTTTTCAAAATATCCCAAACATCCCAATTTTAAGGCCTGATTCACATTTTGGAGCCAATACCCCCCCTGCAGTTTTCAAAATATCTCAAACATCCCAATTTCGAGGCCTGAGCAATATTTTGGAGCGAAATTCTGCTCTATGCACGTATTCGCGGTTTGAAATTACGACATTTTATACCCAGCATATGCCAAGTCCTGTAAGCGGCAGTGAGTCACATTTCGCACAAACTCCCCTGCAGTTTTCGAAATATCCAAAATATCCCAATTTTAAGGCCTGAGCTATATTTTGGAGCCAAATTCTGGCTCTCTGCATGTATTCACAGTTTGAAATTACGACTTTTTTATACCCAACATATGCCAAGTACTGAAAGTGGCGTTTGGTGAAATTTGTCGCAAACCCCCCTGCAGTTTTCAAAATAGCCCAAACATCCCATTTCGAGACCTGAGCCATATTTTGGAGCCAAATTCTGCTCTGCACGTATCGCAGTTTGAAATTACGACTTTTTTATACCAACATATGCCAAGTACTGAAGCGGCGTTTGGTGACATTTGTCCCAAACCCCCCCCCCTACAGTTTTCAAAATATCCCAAATATCTCTATTTCGAGCCTGAGCCATATTTTGGAGCCAAATTTTGCCTCTTTGCACGTATCGCAGTTTGAAATTACGACTTTTTGTATCCAACATATGCCAAGTATTGGAAGCGGCGTTTGGTCACATGTCCAAACCTCCCTGCAGTTTTCAAAATATCCCAAATATCCCAATTTCGAGCCTGAGCATATTTGGAGCCAAATTCTGGTCTCTGCACGTATTCAGTTTGAAATTGCGACTTTTACCAACATATGCCAAGTTCTGAGAGCGGCATTGAGTCACATTTGGCACAAACTCCTGCAGTTTTCAAAATATCCCAAATATCCCAATTTAGAGGCCGGAGCCATATTTTGGATCCAAATTCTGGCTCACAGCACGTATTTGCAGTTTGAAATTACGACTTTTTATACCCAACAAATGCCAAGTACTGAATGCGGCGTTTGGTCACATTTGTCCCAAACCTCCCTGCAGTTTTCAAAATATCCCAAACATGCTAATTTCGATGCCTGAACCATAGTTTGGAGCAAAATTCTGGCTCTCTGCACGTATTGGCAGTTTTAAATTACGACTTTATATACGCAACATATACCAAGTACTGAAAGCGGCGTTGGGTCACATATGTCCGAAACCTCCCTGCAGTTTTCAAAATATCCCAAATATCCCAATTTCGAGGCCTGAGCCGTATTTTGGAGCCAAATTCTGGCTCTCTGCACGTATTCGCAGTTTAAAATTGCGACTTTTTTATACCCAACATATGCTAAGTCCTGAAAGCGGCGTTTGGTAACATTTGGTGCAATCCCCCCTGCAGTTTTCAAAATATCCCAAACATCCCAATTTTAAGGCCTGATTCACATTTTGGAGCCAAATTCTGGCTCTCTGCACGTATTCGCAGTTTGAAATTACGATTTTTTATACCCATTATATGCCAAGTAATGCAAGGGGTAGTGAGTCACATTTTCCACAAACTCCCCTGCAGTTTTCAAAATATCCCAAACATCCCAATTTCGAGGCCTGAGCCATATTTTGGAACCAAATTTTGGCTCTCTACACGTATTCGCAGTTTGAAGTTACGACTTTAGGGGCATATCAAGGTTAAATTAAAAATTGTTTGATTTGCTTATAAATTTATTTATGAAATGGTTATAGAAAGGGCTGCAACTGGTCCAAGTTTCACCATCACACCCTAAACAGAAAAGGAGAAAAAAATACACAACGTATTATGCAACGAATTTTCAACATTTTCAAATAATTTTAGGGACCACATTTGTCAACTAAAATCATTTCTATAACACTCAGATATTAAAATTAGCACATAATAAAGGATTGTAGTGATCAGTTTTAGGAATAAAAAGTTTAGTGCAATAATATAATTTTTCAAAGTTACCCTTCCAAAAATATGCAATATATGATGTTTATAAATTTTTATAAAATCAACAAATGGACTTTGGACTAAAATGTCTACTAGGTTTTGTAGAAGCACAAACTCTACATATAAGGTGTAATTTGCATGTAAATTGATTAATAAATGAAAGCTATGATGTACTTTGAAGTTGTAAATTACTTACCTGAGTAAAATAAGATCAAAGTTCGGCCACCTGTAACTGAGCTTGACTTCAACAGATTTTGTTCATAATTGGCACCCTTGCAGATAGGCATCCATTGAGCAAGGTGTGCAAGTTCCATGCACATCCCCTGATAACAAACGAAAAAAAAATTGAAAAAAAAAAAAAAATAAAAATAAAAAAAAATTATACATATATATATCCTGCACATACATATTACAAAATACCAGATTATAACACTAAAACATACTAACCTATTGAAATTGGTCTATTGAAACAGTAGATGGCACTGCAACATCAGGCACAGCAGTAGATGGCACTGCAACACCAGCCACACCAGTAGATGGCACTGCCACACCAGTAGATGTAGATGGCACTGCCACATCAGTAGATGTAGATGGCACTGCCACACCAGTAGATGTAGATGGCACTGTCGTGGCCGGTCCATACACATGGAGGGGCTGGGTTGAGGAGGGTGTGTGAGGAGGGTCGAGGCGTGAGGCGGGGAGGCCGCCTACATCCTCACTTGATATAACTCTCCCTTGCGCTACAGCGGCTCTCCTTTCCTGCCAAAGACGGCGACCGCGTGCCAAATTGGCTTCCTTTGTCTTCCGAGCCCTCCGTTTATAGGTCATTGTGCACTAGACGCTACAAAAGCAAGATTTCAGGAGCCAAAATGGAGCACGCGTCGACACCTCCACTCAACAGGACACACCATGTGACTACCTCACTCACCCCCCACTAGGAGACGGTTGCCAATTAGTGTATATTGTTGTCATATATACATAGTTATTTCCGACGTTATTACGAAAAAATTGACGTTTAGAACGTACGACGCAATACTCTTGGCGCGCCACAGCCGCGGGGCACCGGATTCTGCACAATTACGCATGGAAATGTACCATAAATACTTTAATTTATATCATAACATTATCGTGTTTGCGCCAAAGTGTTGCCAGAACGTTGTAGAATTTTTAAAATTTCAAAAATATTCGATTTTTCCGAATTTTTGCGTTTGATATGCCCCCTTTATATGCCCAACATATGCCAAGTACTGAAAGCGGCGGTGAATCACATTTTGCTAAACTCCCTTGCAGTTTTCAAAATATCCCAAACATCTCAATTTCGAGGCCTGAGCCATGTTTTGTAGCCAAATTCTGGCTCTCTGCACGTATTTGCAGTTCGAAATTACGACTTTTTATACCCAACATATGCCAAGTATTCAAAAAGTTGTTTGGTCACATTTGTCCCAAACCCCCCTGCAGTTTTCAAAATATCCCAAACATCCCAATTTCGAGGCCTGAGCCATATTTTGGAGCCAAATTCTGGCTCTCTGCACGTATTCGCACTTTGAAATTACGAATTTTTAAACCCAACATTTGCCAAGATCTGAAACGGCGTTTGGTCATACTTGTCCCAAACCCCCCTGCAGTTTTCAAAATATCCAAAACATCCCAATTTCGAGGACTGAGGCATATTTTGGAGCCAAATTCTAGCTCTATGCACGTATTCGCAGTTTGAAATTACGACTTTTTATACCCAACATATGCCAAGTCCTGAAAGCGGAAGTGAGTCACATTTTGCACAAACCCCACTGCAGTTTTCAAAATATTTTAAACATCCCAATTTCGAGGCCTGAGCCATATTTTGGAGCCAAATTCTGTCTCTATGCACGCATTCGCAGATTGAATTTATGACTTTTTATACCCAACATCTGCCTAGTCCTGAAAGCGGCAGTGAGTCACATTTTGCACAAACTCCCCTGTAGTTTTCGAAATATCCCAAAAATCCCAATTTCGACGCCTGAGCCATATTTTGGAGCCAAATTTTGGCTCTCTGCAGGTATTCGAAGTTTGATATTACGATATTTACACCCAACATATGCCAAGTACTGAAAGCGGAAGTGAGTCACATTTTGCACAAACTACCCTGCAGTTTTCAAAATATCCCAAACATCCCAATTTCGAGGCCTGAGCCATATTTTGGATCCAAATTCTGGCTCTCTGCACGTATTCGCTGTTTGAAGTTACGACTTTTTTATACCCAACATATGCGATGTACTGAAAGCGGCGTTTGGTCACATTTGTCCCAAACCTCCCTTCAGTTTACAAAATATCCTAAACATCCCAATTTCGAGGCCTGAGCCATATTTTGGAGCCAAATTCAAGCTCTCTGCACGTATTCGCAGTTTGAAATTATGACATTTTTGTACCCAACATATGCCAAGTACTGAAAGTGGCAGTGAGTCACATTTTGCGCAAACTCCCCTGTAGTTTTCAAAATATCCCAAACATCCAAATTTCGAGGCCTTAGCCATATTTTGGAGCCAAATTCTGGTGCTCTGCACGTATTCGCAGTTTGAAATTACGACTTTTTATACCCAACATATGCCAAGTTCTGAGAGAGGCATTGAGTCACATTTGGCACAAACTCCCATGCAGTTTTCAAAAATATCCAAATATCCCAATTTCGAGGCCTGAGCCATAATTTGGATCCAAATTCTGGGTCTCTGCACGTATTCGCAGTTTGAAATTGCGAATTTAATACTCAACATATGCCAAGTACTGAAACCGCCGTTTGGTCATACTTGTCCCAAACCCCCCTGCAGTTTTCAAAATATCCCAAACATCCCAATTTCGAGGCCTTAGCCATATTTTGGAGGCAAATTTTGGCTCTATGCACGTATTCGCGGTTTGAAATTACGACATTTTATAACCAACATATGCCAAGTCCTGAAAGCAGCAGTGAGTCACATTTCGCACAAACTCCCCTGCAGTTTTCGAAATATCCAAAATATCCCAATTTTGAGGCCTGAGCTATATTTTGGAGCCAAATTCTGGGTCTCTGCACGTATTCACAGTTTGAAATTACGACTTTTTTTATACCCAACATATGCCAAGTACTGAAAGTGGCGTTTGGTGAAATTTGTCGCAAACACCCCTGCAGTTTTCAAAATATCCCAAATATCCCAATTTCGAGGCCTGAGCCATATTTTGGAGCCAAATTCTGGCTCTCTGCACGTATTCGCAGTTTGAAATTACGACTTTTTTATACCCAACATATGCCACGTATGAAAGCGGCGTTTGGTGACATTTGTCCCAAACCCCCCCCCCCTGCAGTTTTCAAAATATCCCAAATATCCCAATTTCGAGGCCTGAGCCATATTTTGGAGCCAAATTCTGGTGCTCTGCACGTATTCGCAGTTTGAAAATACGACTTTTTATACCCAACATATGCCAAGTTCTGAGAGCGGCATTGAGTCACATTTGGCACAAACTCCCATGCAGTTTTCAAAAATATCCCAAATATCCCAATTTCGAGGCCTGAGCCATAATTTGGATCCAAATTCAGGGTCTCTGCACGTATTCGCAGTTTGAAATTGCGAATTTAATACTCAACATATGCCAAGTACTGAAACCGCCGTTTGGTCAAATTTGTCCAATCTCCCCTGCAGTTTTCAAAATATCCTAAACATCTCAATTTCGAGGCCTGAGCCATATTTTGGAGCCAAATTCTGGCTCTCAGCACGTATTCGCAGTTTGAAATTACGACTTTTTATACCCAACAAATGCCAAGTACTGAATGCGGCGTTTGGTCACATTTGTCCCAAACCTCCCTGCAGTTTTCAAAGTATCCCAAACATGCTAATTTCGAGGCCTGAACCATAGTTTGGAGCAAAATTCTGGCTCTCTGCACGTATTGGCAGTTTAAAATTACGACTTTATATACGCAACATATACCAAGTACTGAAAGCGGCGTTTGGTCACATTTGTCCGAAACCTCCCAGCAGTTTTCAAAATATCCCAAATATCCCAATTTCGAGGCCTGGGGCATATTTTGGAGCCAAATTCTGGCTCTCTGCATGTATTCATATTTTGATATTACGACTTTTATTCCCAACTTATGCCAAGTACTGAAAGTGGCAGTGAGTCACATTTTGCGCAAACTCCCCTGCAGTTTTCAAAATATCCCAAACATCCCAATTTCGAGGCCTGAGCCATATTTTGGAGGCAAATTTTGGCTCTATGCACGTTTTCTCGGTTTGAAATTACGACATTTTATACCCAACATATGCCAAGTCCTGAAAGCGGCAGTGAGTCACATTTTGCACAAACTCCCTGCAGTTTTCGAAATATCCCAAATATCCCAATTTCGAAGCCTGAGCCATATTTTGGAGCCAAATTCTGGCTCTCTGCACGTATTCGCAGTTTGAAATTACGAACTTTTATACCCAACATAAGCCAAGTACTGAAAGCATCAGCGAGTCACATTTTGCGCAAACCCCCCTGCAGTTTTCAAAATATCCCAAATATCACAATTTCGAGGCCTTAGCCATGTTTTGGATCAAAATGCTGGCTCTCTGCACGTATTCGCAGTTTGAAATTGCGACTTGTTTATACCCAACATATGCCAAGTACGGAAAGCGAAGTTTGGTTACATTTGTCCCAAACCTCCCTGCCGTTTTCAAAATATCCCAAACATCCCAATATCGAGGGCTGACCCATATTTTGGAGCCAACGTCTGACTCTATGCACGTATTCATATTTTGATATTAGGACTTTTTATACCCAACATATGCCATGTACTGAAAATGGCAGAGAGTCACATTTTGCGCAAACTCCCCTCCAGTTTTCAAAATATCCCAAACATCCCAATTTCGAGGCATGAGCCATATTTTGGAGCAAATTTTGGTTCTATGCACATTTTCGCGGTTTGAAATTTCGACATTTTATACCCAACATATGCCAAGTCCTGAAAGCGGCAGTTAGACACATTTCGCACAAACTCTCCTGCAGTTTTCAAAATATCCCAAACATCCCAATTTCGAGGTCTGAGCCTTATTCTTGAGCCAAATTCTGGCTCTCTGCACGTATTCGCAGTTTGAAATTACGAATTTATATACCCAACATATGCCAAGTACTGAAAGTGGCGTTTCGTCACATTGTCCCAAACCTCCCTGCAGTTTTCAAAATATCCCAAATATCCCAATTTCGAGGCCTGAGCCGTATTTTGGAGCCAAATTCTGGCTCTCTGCACG
Organism: Procambarus clarkii; assembly: GCF_040958095.1. Taxonomy (NCBI): domain Eukaryota; kingdom Metazoa; phylum Arthropoda; class Malacostraca; order Decapoda; family Cambaridae; genus Procambarus; species Procambarus clarkii. Next base: position 4,268,456 of record NC_091172.1, read on the forward strand.
TATTCGCAGTTTAAAATTGCGACTTTTTTATACCCAACATATGCTAAGTCCTGAAAGCGGCGTTTGGTAACATTTGGTGCAATCCCCCCTGCAGTTTTCAAAATATCCCAAACATCCCAATTTTAAGGACTGATTCACATTTTGGAGCCAAATTCTGGCTCTCTGCACGTATTCGCTGTTTGAAATTACGATTTTTTATACCCAATATATGCCAAGTAATGAAAGGGGTAGTGAGTCACATTTTGCACAAACTCCCCTGCAGTTTTCAAAATATCCCAAACATCCCAATTTCAAGGCCTGAGCCATATTTTGGAACCAAATTTTGGCTCTCTACACGTATTCGCAGTTTGAAGTTACGACTTTTATACCCAACATATGCCAAGTACTGAATGCGGCAGTGACTCACATTTTGCTAAACTCCCTTGCAGTTTTCAAAATATCCCAAACATCTCAATTTCGAGGCCTGAGCAATGTTTTGTAGCCAAATTCTGGCTCTCTGCACGTATTTGCAGTTTGAAATTACGACTTTTTATACCCAACATATGCCAAGTACTCAAAACGTTGTTTGGTCACATTTGTCCCAAACCCCCCTGCAGTTTTCAAAATATCCCAAACATCCCAATTTCGAGGCCTGAGCAATATTTTGGAGCCAAATTCTGGCTCTCTGCACATATTCGCACTTTGAAATTACGAATTTTTAATCTCAACATTTGCCAAGATCTGAAAGCGGCGTTTGGTCATATTTGTCCCAAACCCCCCTGCAGTTTTCAAAATATCCCAAACATCCCAATTTCGAGGACTGAGGCATATTTTGAACCAAATTCTAGCTCTATGCACGTATTCGCAGTTTGAAATTACGACTTTTTATACCTAACATATGCTAAGTCCTGAGAGCGGAATTGAGTCACATTTTGCACAAACCCCCCTGCAGTTTTCAAAATATCCCAAACATCCCAATTTCGAGGCCTGAGCCATATTTTGGAGCCAAATTCTGGCTCTATGCACGTATTCGCAGATTGAATTTACAACTTTTTATACCCAACATATGCCTAGTCCTGAAAGCGGCAGTGAGTCACATTTTGAACAAACTCCCCTGTAGTTTTCGAAATATCCCAAATATCCCAATTTCGACGCCTGAGCCATATTTTGGAGCCAAATTTTGGCTCTCTGCAAGTTGTCGAAGTTTGATATTACGATATTTACACCCAACATATGCCAAGTACTGAAAGCGGAAGTGAGTCACATTTTTCACAAACTCCCCTGCAGTTTTCAAAATATCCCAAACATCCCAATTTCGAGGCCTGAGCCATATTTTGGATCCAAATTCTGGCTCTCTGCACGTTTTCGCTGTTTGAAGTTACGACTTTTTTATACCCAACATATGCAATGTACTGAAAGCGGCGTTTGGTCACATTTGTCCCAAACCTCCCTTCAGTTTACAAAATATCCCAAACATCCCAATTTCGAGGCCTGAGCCATATTTTGGAGCCAAATTCTGGCTCTCGGCACATATTCGCAGTTTGAAATTACGACATTTTTGTACCCAACATATGCCAAGTACTGAAAGCGGCGTTTGGTTACATTTGTCCCAAACCTCCCTGCAGTTTTCAAAATATCCCAAACATCCCAATATCGAGGGCTGAGCCATATTTTGGAGCCAACGTCTGGCTCTCTGCACGTATTCATATTTTGATATTACGACTTTTTTATACCCAACATATGCCAAGTACTGAAAGTGGCACTGAGTCACATTTTGCACAAACTCCCCTGCAGTTTTCGAAATATTCCAAATATCCCAATTTTGAGGCCTGAGCTATATTTTGGAGCCAAATTCTGGCTCTCTACACGAATTCACAGTTTGAAATTACGACTTTTTTTATACCCAACATATGCCAAGTACTGAAAGTGGCGTTTGGTGAAATTTGTCGCAAACCCCCCTGCAGTTTTCAAAATATCCCAAACATCCCAATTTCGAGACCTAAGCCATATTTTGGAGCCAAATTCTGGCTCTCTGCACGTATTCGCATTTGAAATTACGACTTTTTTACACCCAATATGCCAAGTACTGAAAGCGGCGTTTGGTGACATTTGTCCCAACCCCCCCCCCCTGCAGTTTTCAAAATATCCCAATATCCCAATTTCGAGGCCTGAACCATATTTTGGAGCCAAATTTGGCTCTTGCTCGTACTCGCAGTTTGAAATTACGACTTTTTATATCCAACATTTGCCAAGTACTGGAAGCGGCGTTTGGTCACAAATGCCCCAAACCTCCCTGCAGTTTTCAAAATATCCCAAATATCCCAATTTCGAGGCCTGAGGCATATTTTGGAGCCAAATTCTGGTGCTCTGCACGTATTCGCAGTTTGAAATTACGACTTTTTATACCCAACATATGCCAAGTCCTGAGAGCGGCATGAGTCACATTTGGCACAAACTCCCTGCAGTTTTCAAAAATATCCCTAATATCCCAATTTCGAGGCCTGAGCCATAATTTGGGTCCAAATTCTGGGTCTCTGCACGTATTCGCAGTTTGAAATTGCGAATTTAATACTCAACATATGCCAAGTACTGAAACCGCCATTTGCTCAAATTTGTCCCAATCTCCCCTGCAGTTTTCAAAATATCCTAAACATCTCAATTTCGAGGCCTGAGCCATATTTTGGAGCCAAATTCCGGCTCTCAGCACGTATTCGCATTTGAAATTACGACTTTTTATACCCAACAAATGCCAAGTACTGAATGCGGCGTTTGGTCACATTTGTCCCAAACCTTCCTGCAGTTTTCAAAATATCCCAAACATGCTAATTTCGATGCCTGAGCCATAGTTTGGAGCAAAATTCAGGCTCTCTGCACGTATTGGCAGTTTAAAATAACGACTTTATTACGCAACATATGCCAAGTACTGAAGCGGCGTTTGGTCACATTTGTCCGAAACCTCCCTGCAGTTTTCAAAATATCCCAAATATCCCAATTTCGAGGCCTGAGGCATATTTTGGAGCCAAATTCTGGCTCTCTGCACGTATTGATATTTTGATATTACGACTTTTTATACCCAACATATGCCAAGTACTGAAAGTAGCAATGAGTCACATTTTGCGCAAACTCCCCTGCAGTTTTCAAAATATCCCAAACATCCCATTTTCGAGGACTGAGCCATATTTTGGAGGCCAATTTGGCTCTATGCACGTTTTCTCGGTTTGAAATTATGACATTTTATACCCAACATATGCCAAGTCCTGAAAGCGGCAGTGAGTCACATTTTGCACAAACTCCCCTGCAGTTTTCGAAATATCCCAAATCCCAATTTTGAAGCCTGAGCCATATTTTGGAGCCAAATTCTGGCTCTCTGCACGTATTCGCAGTTTGAAATTACGACTTTTTATACGCATCTTATGCCAAGTACTGAAAGCGGCGTTTGGTCACATTTGTCCCAAAGCTCCCTGCAGTTTTCAAAATATCATGAACATCCCAATTTCGAGGCCTGAGCCATATTTTGGAGCCAAATTCTGGCTCTCTGCACGTATTCGCAGTTTGAAATTACGACTTTTTATACGCATCTTATGCCAAGTACTGAAAGCGGCGTTTGGTCACATTTGTCCCAAAGCTCCCTGCAGTTTTCAAAATATCCCAAATATCCCAATTTCGAGGCCTTAGCCATGTTTTGGAGCAAAATTCTGGCTCCCTGCACGTATTCGCAGTTTGAAATTGCGACTTGTTTATACCCAACATATGCCAAGTACTGAAAGTGGCGTTTGGTTACATTTGTCCCAAACCTCCCTGCAGTTTTCAAAATATCCCAAACATCCCAATTTCGAGGCCTGAGCAATATTTTCGAGCCAAATTCTGGCTCTCGGCACGTATTCGCAGTTTGAAAATACGACTTTTTTATGCCCAACATATGCCAAGTACTGAAAGCGGCGTTTGGTCACATTTGTCCCAAACCCCCCCTGCAGTTTTCAAAATATCCCAAACATCCCAATTTCGAGGCCTGAGCAATATTTTGGAGCCAAATTCTGGCTCTCTGCACGTATTTGCAGTTTGAAATTACGACTTTTTTATACCCAACATATACCAAGTCCTGAAAGCGGCAGTGAGTCACATTTCGCACAAACTTCCTTGCAGTTTTTGAAATATCATAAATATCCCAATTTTGAGGCCTCAGCCAAATTTTGGAGCCAAATTCTGGCGCTCTGCACGTATTCACAGTTTGAAATTACCACTTTTTTATACCCAACATATACCAAGTACAGAAAGCGGCGTTTGGTCACATTTGTCTCAATCCCCCCTGCAGTTTTCAAAATATCCCAAACATCCCAATTTCGAGGCCTGAGCCATATTTTGGAGCTAAATTCTGGCTCTCTGCACGTATTCGCAGTTTGAAATTACGACTTTTTTATACCCAACATATACCAAGTACAGAAAGCGGCGTTTGGTCACAGATGTCCCAAACCCCCCTTGCAGTTTTCAAAATATCCCAAACATATCAATTTCGAGGCCTGAGCCATATTTTGGAGCCAAATTCTGGCTCTATGCACGTATTCGCGGTTTGAAATTACGAGATTTTATACCCAACATATGCCAAGTTCTGAAAGCGGCAGTGAGTCACATTTCGCACAAACTCCCCTGCAGTTTTCGAAATATCCCAAATATCCCAATTTTGAAGCCTGAGCCATATTTTGGAGCCAAATTCTGGCTCTCTGCACGTATTCGCAGCTTGAAATTACGAATTTTTATACCCAACACATGCCAAGTTCTGAAAGCGGCGTTTGGTCATATTTGTCCCAAACCCCCCTGCATTTTTCAAAATATCCCAACATCCGAGTTTCGAGGACTGAGCAATATTTTGGGGCCAAATTCTGACTCTATGCACGTATTCCCAGTTTGAAATTACGAATTTTTAGACCCAACATATGCCAAGTCCTGAAAGCGGCAGTGAGTCACATTTTGCACAAACTCCCCTGCAGTTTTCGAAATATCCTAAATATCGCAATTTCGAGGCATGAGCCATATTTTGGAGCCAAATTCTGACTCTCTGCAGGTATTCGCAGTTTGAAATTACGAATTTTTTATACCCAACATATGCCAAGTACTGAATACGGCGTTTGGTTACATTTGTCCCAAACCTCCCTGCAGTTTTCTAAATATCCCAAACAACACAATATCGAGGCCTGAGCCACATTTTGGAGCCAAATTCTGGCTCTATGCACGTATTCGCAGTTTGATATTACGATTTTTATACCCAACATATGCAAAGTACTGAAATCGGCAGTGAATCACATTTTGCACAAACTCTCCTGCAGTTTTCGAAATATCCCAAACATCCCAATTTCGAGGCCTGAGTGATATTTTCGAGCCAAGTTCTGGCTCTCTGCACGTATTCGCAGTTTGAAATTACGACTTTTTTTATACCCAACATATACCAAGTACTGAAAGCGGCGTTTGGTCACATTTGTCCCAAACCCTCCCTGCAGTTTTCAAAGTATCCCAAACATCCCAATTTCGAGGCTTGAGCCATATTTTGGAGCCAAATTCTGGCTCTATGCACGTATTCGCGGTTTGAAATTACGACATTTTATAACCAACATATGCCAAGTCTTGAAAGCGGCAGTGAGATCCATTTCGCACAAACTCCCCTGCAGTTCTCGAAATATCCAAAATATCCCAATTTCGAGGCCTGAGCCATATTTTGGAGCCATATTTTGGCTCTCTTCAAGTATTCGCAGTTTGATAATCCGACTTTTTATACCGAACATATGCGAAGTACTGAAAGCGGCAGTGAGTCACATTTTGCACAAACTCCCCTGCAGTTTTTAAAATATCCCAAAAATCCAAATTTCGAGGACAGAGCAATATTTTTGAGCCAAATTCTGGCTCTATGCACGTATTCGCAGTTTGAAATTACGAATTTTTAGGCCCAACATATGCCAAGTACTGAAAGAGGCAGTGAGTCACATTTTGAACAAACTCCCCTGCAGTTTTCGAAATATCCCAAATATCCCAATATCGAGGCCTGAGCCATATTATGGAGCCAAATTCTTGCTCTCTCCACGTATTCGCAGTTTAATATTACGATTTTTATACCCAACATATGCCAAGTACTGAAAGAGGCAGTGAGTCACATTTTGCACAAACTCCCTTGCAGTTTTCGAAATATCCCAAACATCCCAATTTCGAGGCCTGAGCCGTATTTTGGAGCCAAACTCTGGCTCTCTGCACGTATTCTCAGTTTGAAATTACGACTTTTTTATACCCAATATATGCCAAGTACTGAAAGCTGCGTTTGGTAACCTTTGTCCCAAACCCTCCTGCAGTTTTCAAAATATCCCAAACATCCCAATTTCGAGGCCTGAGCCATATTTTGGAGCCAAATTCTAGCTCTATGCACGTATTCGCGGTTTAAAATTACGACATTTTATACCCAACATATGCCATGTCCTGAAACCGGCAATGAGTCACATTTCGCACAAACTCCCCTGCAGTTTTAGAAATATCCTAAATATCCCAATTTCGAGGACAGAGCAATATTTTCGAGCCAAATTCTGGCTCTCTGCACGTATTCGCAGTTTGAAAATACGACTTTTTTATGCCCAACATATGCCAAGTATTGAAAGCGGCGTTTGGTCACATTTGTCGCAACCCCCCCCCCCTGCAGTTTTCAAAATATCCCAAACATCCCAATTTCGAGGCCTGAGCAATATTTTGGAGCCAAATTCTGGCTCTATGCATGTATTTGCGGTTTGAAATTACGACATTTTATACCCAACATATGCCAAGTCCTGAAAGCGGCAGTGAGTCCCATTTCGCACAAACTTCCTTGCAGTTTTTGAAATATCATAAATATCCCATTTTGAGGCCTCAGCCATATTTTGGAGCCAAATTCTGGCTCTCTGCACGTATTCGCAGTTTGAAATTACCACTTTTTTATACCCAACATATGCCAAGGACTGAAAGCGGCGTTTGGTCACATTTGTCTCAATCCCCCTTGCAGTTTTCAAAATATCCCAAACATCCCAATTTCGAGGCCTGAGCCATATTTTGGAGCTAAATTCTGGCTCTCTGCACGTATTCGCAGTTTGAAATTACGACTTTTTTATACCCAACATATACCAAGTACAGAAAGCGGCGTTTGGTCACATTTGTCCCAAACCCCCCCTGCAGTTTTCAAAATATCCCAAACATTCCAATTTCGAGGCCTGAGTCATATTTTGGAGCCAAATTCTGGCTCTATGCACGTATTCGCGGTTTGAAATTACGAGATTTTATACCCAACATATGCCAAGTTCTGAAAGCAGCAGTGAGTCACATTTCGCACAAACTCCCCTGCAGTTGTCGAAATATCCCAAATATCCCAGTTTTGAGGCCTGAGCCATATTTCGGAGCCAAATTCTGGCTCTCTGCACGTATTCGCAGTTTGAAATTACGACTTTTTATACCCAACATATGCCAAGTACTGAAAGTGGCGTTTGGTTACATTTGTCCCAAACCTCCCTGCAGTTTTCAAAATATCCCAAACATCTCAATTTCGAGGCATGAGCCATATTTTGGAGCCAAATTCTGGCTCTCTGCACGTATTTGCAGTTTGAATTTATGAATTTATATACCCAACATATGCCAAGTACTGAAAGCGGCGTTTGGTCACATTTGTCCCAAACCCTCCCTGAAGTTTTCAAAATATGACAAACATCCCAATTTCGAGGCCTGAGCCATATTTTGGAGCCAAACTCTGGCTCTATGCACGTATTCGCGGTTTGAAATTACGACATTTTATACCCAACATTTGCCAAGTCTTGAAAGCATCAGTGAGTCCCATTTCGCACAAACTCCCCTGCAGTTTTCGAAATATCCAAAATATCCCAATTTCGTGGCCTGAGCCATATTTTGGATCCAAATTCAAGCTCTCTGCACGTATTCGCAATTTGAAATTACGACTTTTTATACCCAACATATGCCAAGTTCTGAAAGCGGCGTTTGGTCATATTGTCCCAAACCCCCCTGCAGTTTTCAAAATATCCCAAACATCCCAATATCGAGGACTGAGCAATATTTTGGAGCCAAATCCTGGCTCTATGCACGTATTCCTAGTTTGAAATTACGACTTTTTATACCCAACATATGCCAAGTCCTGAAAGAGGCAGTGAGTCACATTTTGCACAAACTCCCCTGCAGTTTTCGAAATATCCTAAATATCGCAATTTCGAGGCCTGAGCCATATTTTGGAGCCAAATTCTGGCTCTATGCAGGTATTCGCAGATTGAAATTACGACTTTTTATACCCAACATATGCCAATTCCTGAAAGCGGCAGTGAGTCACATTTCGCACAAACTCCCTTGCAGTTTTCGAAATATCCCAAATATCCCAATTTCGACACCTGAGCCATATTTTGGAGCCAAATTCTGGCTCTCTGCCCGTATTCGCAGTTTGAAATTACGACTTTTTATACCCAACATATGCCAAGTACTGAAAGCAGCAGTGAGTCACATTTTGCACAAACTCCCCTGCAGTTTTCAAAATATCCCAAATATCCCAATTTCGAGGCCTGAGCAATATTTTGTAGCCAAATTTTGGCTCTCTGCAAGTATTCGCAGTTTGATATTACGACTTTTTATACCTAACGTATGCCATGTACTGAAAGCGGCAGTGAGTCACATTTTGCACAAACTCCCCTGCAGTTTTCAAAATATCCGAAACATCCCACTTTCGAGGCCTGATCCATATTTTGGAGCCAAATTGAAGCTCTCTGCACGTATTCGCAGTTTGAAATTACGACTTTTTATACCCAACATATGCCAAGTTCTGAAAACGGCGTTTGGTCATATTGGTCCCAAACCCCTTGGAGTTTTCAAAATATCCCAAACATCCCAATTTCGAGGACAGAGCAATATTTTTGAGCAAAATTCTAGCTCTATGCACGTATTCGCAGTTTAAAATTCCCTTTTTATACCCAACATATGCCAAGTCATGAAAGCGGCAGTGAGTCAAATTTTGCACAAACTCCCCTGCAGTTTTCGAAATATCCCAAACATCCCAATTTCGAGGCCTGAGCCATATTTTGGTGCCAAACTCTGGCTCTCTGCACGTATTCGCAGTTTGAAATTACGACTTTTTTATACCCAAAATATGCCAAGTACTGAATGTGGCGTTTGGAAACATTTGTCCCATACCCCCTTGGAGTTTTCAAAATATCCCAAACATCCCAATTTCGAGGCCTGAGCCATATTTTGGTGCCAAACTCTGGCTCTCTGCACGTATTCGCAGTTTGAAATTACGACTTTTTATACCCAACATGTGCCAAGTTCTGAAAGCGGCGTTTGGTCATATTGGTCCCAAACCCCCTTGGAGTTTTCAAAATATCCCAAACATCCCAATTTCGAGGACAGAGCAATATTTTTGAGCAAAATTCTATCTCTATGCACGTATTCGCAGTTTAAAATTTCCTTTTTATACCCAACATATGCCAAGTCCTAAGAGCGGCAATGAGTCACATTTCGCACAAACTTCCCTGCAGTTTTCGAAATATCCCAAATATCCCAATTTCGAGGCCTGAGCAATATTTTGGAGCCAAATTCAGGTTCTCTGCACGTATTTGCAGTTTGAAATTACGATTTTTTATACCCAATATATGCCAAGTACTGAAAGCGTTAGTGAGTCACATTTGTCCCAAACCTCCCTGCAGTTTTCAAAATATCCCAAACATCTCAATTTCGAGGCCTGAACCATATTTTGGAGCTAAATTCTGGTTCTATGCACGCATTCGCAGTTTGAAATTACGACTTTTTATACCCAACATATGCCAAGTACTGAAAGCGGCATTGAGTCACATTTTGCACAAACTCCCCTGCAATTTTCGAAATATCCCAAATATCCCAATTTCGAGGCCTGAACCATTATTTGGACCCAAATTCTGGGTCTCTGCACGTATTAGCAGTTTTTAATTGCGAATTTTATACTCAACATATGCCAAGTACTGAAAGTGGCAGTGAGTCACATTTTGCACAAACTCCCCTGCAGTTTTCAAAATATCCAAAACATCCCAATTTCGAGACCTGAGACATATTTTCGAGTCAAATTCTGGATCTATGCACGTATTCGCAGATAGAAATAACGATTTTTTATACCCAACATATGCCAAGTCCTGAAAGCGGCAGAGAGTCACATTTTGCACAAACTCCCCTGCAGTTTTCGAAATATCCCAAATATCCCAATTTCGAGGCCTGAGCTATATTTTGGAGCCAAATTTTAGCTCTCTGCACGTATTCGCAGTTTGAAATTACTTTTTTATACCCAAAATATGCGAAGTACTGAAAGCGGCGTTTTGTCACATTTGTCCCAAACCTCCCTACAGTTTTCAAAATATCCTAAACATCCCAATATCGATGTCCGAGCCATATTTTGGAGTCAACGTCTGGATCTCTGCACGTATTCACAGTTTGATATTACGACTTTTTATACCCAACATATGCCAAGTACTGACAGTGGCAGTGAGTCACATTTTGCACAAACTCCCCTGCAGTTTTCAAAATATCCCAAACATCACAATTTCGAGACCTGAGACATATTTTCGAGCCAAATTCTGGATCTATGCACGTATTCGCAGATAGAAATAACGATTTTTTATACCCAATATGCCAAGTCCTGAAAGCGGCAGAGAGTCACATTTTGCACAAACTCCCCTGCAGTTTTCGAAATATCCCAAATATCCCAATTTCGAGGCCTGAGCTATATTTTGGAGCCAAATTTGCTCTCTGCACGTATTCGCAGTTTGAAATTACGACATTTTATACCCAACATATGTCCAGTACTGAACGCTGCGTGTGGTCACATCCCTGGAAACACAAACCGAAACTGTCTCTATTTTCCGCTTGTTACATCTTGTAATGAAGTGTTACATCTTGGCTTAACGTGTTTATGACGTATTAGAACGTTGTTACAACTTGCTATATTGGTTGTTATAACTGGTTAGGTGGTGTTAAAACTTGTTCGAACGTTGTACCAACGTCGTAATTTCGGTATGTGTTTGGCGGGATTAGTCCCAATCCCCCCCTGCAGTTTTCAAAATATCCAAACATCCCAATTTCGAGGCCTGAGCAATATTTTGGAGCCAAATTTTGGCTCTCTGCAAGTTTTCGCAGTTTGATATTACGACTTTTTATACCCAACATATGCCAAGTACTGAAAGCGGCAGTAAGTCACATTTTGCACAATCTCCCCTGCAGTTTTCAAAATATCCCAAACATCCCACTTTCGAGGCCTGAGCCATATTTTGGAGTCAAATTCAAGCTCTCTGTACGTATTCGCTGTTTGAAATTACGACTTTTTATTCCAACATATGCCAAGTTCTGAAAGCGGCATTTGCTCATATTGGTCCCAAACCCCCTGGAGTTTTTAAAATATCCCAAAAATCCCAATTTCGAGGACAGAGCAATATTTTTGAGCCAAATTCTGGCTCTATGCGCGTATTCGCAGTTTGAAATTACGACTTTTTATACCCAACATATGCCAAGTCCTGAAAGCGGCAGTAAGTCAAATTTTGCACAAACTCCCCTGCAGTTTTCGAAATATCCCAAATATCCCAATATCTAGGCCTGAGCCATATTATGGAGACAAATTCTGGTTCTCTCCACGTATTCGCAGTTTAATATTACGATTTTTATACCCAACATATGCCAAGTACTGAAAGTGGCGTTTGGTCACATTTGTCCCAAACCTCCCTGCAGTTTTAAAAATATCGCAAACATCCCAATTTCGAGGAGTGAGCCATATTTTGGAGCCAAATTCTGGCTCTATGAAGGTATTCGCAGATTGAAATTACGACTTTTTATAACCAACATATGCCAATTCCTGAAAGCGGCAGTGAGTCACATTTTGCACAAACTCCCTTGCAGTTTTCGAAATATCCCAAATATTACAATTTCGACGCCTGAGCCATATTTTGGAGCCAAATTCTGGCTCTCTGCACATATTCGCAGTTTGAAATTTCGACTTTTATACCCAACATATGCCAAGTACTGAAAGCAGCAGTGAGTCACATTTTGCACAAACTCCCCTGCAGTTTTCAAAATATCCCAAATATCCCAATTTCGAGGCCTGAGCAATAAATTTGGAGCCAAATTTTGGCTCTCTGCAAGTATTCGCAGTTTGATATTACGACTTTTTATACCCAACATATGCCAAGTAATGAAAGCAGCAGTGAGTCACATTTTGCACAAACTCCCTGCAGTTTTCAAAATATCCCAAACATTCCAATTTCGAGGCCTGAGCCATATTTTGGAACCAAATATTGGCTCTCTGCACATATTCGCAGATTGAAATTACGACTTTTTATACCCAACATATGCCAAGTTCCTGAAAGCGGCAGTAAGTCAAATTTTGCCCAAACTCCCCTGCAGTTTTCGATATATCCCAAATATCCATATATTGAGGCCTGAGCCATATTATGGAGCCAAATTCTGGCTCTCTCCACGTATTCGCAGTTTAATATTACGATTTTTATACCCAACATATGCCAAGTACTGAAAGCAGCAGTGAGTCACATTTCGCACAAACTCCCCTGCAGTTTTTGAAATATCATAAATATCCAATTTTGAGGCCTGAGCCATATTTTGGAGCCAAATTCTGGCTCTCTGCACGTATCACAGTTTGAAATTACGACTTTTTTTATACCCAAAATATACCAAGTACAGAAAGCGGCGTTTGGTCACATTTGTCCCAAACCCCCCCTGCAGTTTTCAAAATATCCCAAACATCCAATTTCGAGGCCTGAGCCATATTTTGGAGCCAAATTCTGGCTCTATGCCCGTATTCGCAGTTTGAAATTACGACTTTTTATACCCAACATATGCCAAGTACTGAAAGTGGCGTTTGGTTACATTTGTCCCAAACCTCCCTGCAGTTTTCAAAATATCCCAAACATCTCAATTTCGAGGCATGAGCCATATTTTGAAGTCAAATTCTGGCTCTCTGCACGTATTCGCAGTTTGAATTTATGAATTTATATACCCAACATATGCCAAGTACTGAAAGCGGCGTTTGGTCACATTTGTCTCAATCCCCTGCAGTTTTCAAAATATCCCAAACTTCCCATTTCGAGGCCTGAGCCATATTTTGGAGCCAAGTTCTGGCTCTCTACACGTATTCGCAGTTTGAAATTACACACTTTTTTATACCCAACATATACCAAGTACTGAAAGCGGCGTTTGGTCACATTTGTCCCAAACCCTCCCTGCAGTTTTCAAAATATCACAAACATCCCAATTTCGAGGCCTGAGCCATATTTTGGAGCCAAATTCTGGCTCTATGCACTAATTCGCCGTTTGAAATTACGACATTTTATACCCAACACATGCCAAGTCCTGAAAGCTGCAGTGAGTCACATTTCGCACAAACTCCCTTGCAGTTTTCGAAATCCCAAATATCTCAATTTCGACACCTGAGCCATATTTTGGAGCCAAATTCGGCTCTCTGCTCGTATTCGCAGTTTGAAATTACGACTTTTTATACCCAACATATGCCAAGTACTGAAAGCAGCAGTGAGTCACATTTTGAACAAACTCCCCTGCAGTTTTCAAAATATCCGAAACATCCCACTTTCGAGGCCTGATCTATTTTTTGGAGCCAAATTGAAGCTCTCTGCACGTATTCGCAGTTTGAAATTACGACTTTTTATACCCAACATATGCCAAGTTCTGAAAGCGGCGTTTTGGTCATATTTGTCCCAAACCCCCTTGGAGTTTTCGAAATATTCCAAACATCCCAATTTCGAGACAGAGCAATATTTTTGAGCAAAATTCTAGCTCTATGCACGTATTCGCAGTTTAAAATTCCCTTTTTATACCCAACATATGCCAAGTCATGAAAGCGGCAGTGAGTCAAATTTTGCACAAACTCCCCTGCAGTTTTCGAAATATCCCAAACATCCCAATTTCGAGGCCTGAGCCATATTTTGGAGCCAAACTCTGCTCTCTGCACGTATTCGCAGTTTGAAATTACGACTTTTTTATACCCAATATATGCCAAGTACTGAATGTGGCGTTTGGTAACATTTGTCCCAAACCCCCCTGCAGTTTTCAAAATATCCCAAACATCCCAATTTCGAGGCCTGAGCCATATTTTGGAGCCAAATTCTTGCTCTATGCTTGTATTCGCAGTTTGAAATTACGACTTTTTATACCCAACATATGCCAAGTTCTGAAAGCGGCGTTTGGTCATATTGGTCCCAACCCCCTTGGAGTTTTCAAATATCCCAAACATCCCAATTTCGTGGACAGAGCAATATTTTTGAGCAAAATTCTAGCTCTATGCACGTATTCGCAGTTTAAAATTCCCTTTTATACCCAACATATGCCAAGTCCTAAGAGCGGCAATGAGTCACATTTCGCACAAACTCCCCTGCAGTTTTCGAAATATCCCAAATATCCCAATTTCGAGGCCTAAGCAGTATTTTGGAGCCAAATTCTGGCTCTCTGCCCGCCCGTATTTGCAGTTTGAAATTACGACTTTTTTTATGCCTAACATATGCCAAGTACTGAAAGCGGCGTTTGGTCACATTTGTCCCAAACCCCCCCCCCCACCTGCAGTTTACAAAATATCCCAAACATCCCAATTTCGAGGCCTGAGCCATATTTTGGAGCAAAATTCTGGCTCTATGCACGTATTCGCGGTTTGAAATTACGACATTTTTTACCCAACATATGCCAAGCCCTAAAGGCAGCAGTAAGTCACATTTCGCACAAACTCCCCTGCAGTTTTAAAAATATCCCAAACATCCCAATTTTAAGGCCTGATTCACATTTTGGAGCCAAATTATGGCTCTCTGCACGTATTCCCAGTTTGAAATTACGATTTTTTATACCCAATATATGCCAAGTACTGAAAGCAGAAGTGAGTCACATTTGTCCCAAACCTCCCTGCATTTTTTAAAATATCCCAAACATCTCAATTTCGAGGCCTGAGCCATATTTTGGAGCCAAATTCTGGTTCTATGCACTTATTCGCAGTTTGAAATTACGACTTTTTATACCCAACATATGCCAAGTCCTGAAAGCGGCATTGAGTCACATTTTGCACAAACTCCCCTGCAATTTTCGAAATATCCCAAATATCCAATTTCGAGGCCCTGAACCATTATTTGGACCCAAATTCTGGGTCTCTGCACATATTAGCAGTTTTTAATTGCGAATTTTATACTCAACATATGCCAAGTACTGAAGTGGCAGTGAGTTCACATTTTGCACAAACTCCCCTGCAGTTGTCAAAATATCCCAAACATCCCATTTCGAGACCTGAGCCATATTTTCGAGCCAAATTCTGGCTCTATGCACGTATTCGCAGATAGAAATAACGAATTTTTATACCCAACATATGCCAAGTCGTGAAAGCGGAAGTGAGTCACATTTGTCCCAAACCTCCCTGCAGTTTTCAAAATATCCCAAACCATCTCAATTCGAGGCCTGAAACCATATTTTAGAGCCAAATTCTGGTTCTATGCACGTATTCCCAGTTTGAAATTACGACTTTTTTTATACCCAACATATGCCAAGTCCTGAAAGCGGCATTGAGTTACATTTTGCACAACTCCCCTGCAATTTTCGAAATATCCCAAATATCCAATTTCGAGGCCTGAACCATTATTTGGACCCAAATTCTGGGTCTCTGCACGTATTAGCATTTTTATTTGCGAATTTTATACTCAACATATGCCAAGTACTGAAAGTGGCAGTGAGTCACATTTTGCACAAACTCCCCTGCAGTTTTCGAAATATCCCAAATATCCCAATTTCGAGGCCTGAGCTATATTTTGGAGCCAAATTTTAGCTCTCTGCACGTATTCGCAGTTTGAAATTACGACTTTTTTATACCCAAAATATGCGAAGTACTGAGAGCGGCGTTTTGTCACATTTGTCCAAACCTCCCTGCAGTTTTCAAAATATTCCAAACATCTCAATTTCGAGACCTGAGCCATATTTTCGAGCCAAATTCTGGCTCTATACACGTATTCGCAGATAGAAATTACGAATTTTTATACCCAACATATGCCAAGTCCTGAAAGCGGCAGTGAGTCACATTTCGCACAAACTCCATTGCAGTTTTCGAAATATACCAAATATCCCTATTTTGAGGCCTGAGCAATATTTTGGAGCCAAATTCTGGCTCTCTGCACGTATTCGCAGTTTGAAATTACGACTTTTTATACCCAACATATGCTAAGTACTGAAAGTTGCGTTTGATCACATTTGTCCCAAGCCTCCCTGCAGTTCTCAAAATATCCCAAACATCACAATTTCGAAGCCTGAGCCATATTTTGGAGCCAAATTCTGGCTGTCTGCACGTATTCGCAGTTTGAAACTACGACTTTTTTATACCCAACATATGCCAAGTACTGAAAGCGGCGTTTGGTTACATTTGTCCCAAACCTCCCTGCAGTTCTCAAAATATCCCAAACATCACAATTTCGAGGCCTGAGCCATATTTTGGAGCCAAATTCTGGCTCTCTGCATGTATTCGCAGTTTGATATTACGATTTTTATACCCAACATATGCCAAGTACTGAAATCGGAGTTTGGTCACATTTGTCCCAAACCTCCCTGCAGTTTTCAAAATATCCCAAACATCCCAATTTCGAAGCCTAAGCCATATTTTGGAGCCAAATTGTGGCTCTATGCACGAATTCGCAGATTGAAAATACGAATTTTTATACCCAACATATGCTAAGTCCTGAAAGGGGCAGTTAGTCACATTCTGCACAAACTCCCTCTGCAGTTTTCAAAATATCCCAAACATCCCACTTTCGAGGCCTGAGCCATATTTTGGAGCCAAATTCTGGCTCTCTGCACGTATTCGCAGTTTGAAATTACGACTTTTTTATACCCAACATATACCAAGTACTGAAAGCGGCGTTTGGTCACATTTGTCCCAAACCCTCCCTGCAGTTTTCAAAATATCACAAACATCCCAATTTCGAGGCCTGAGCCATATTTTGGAGCCAAATTCTGGTTCTATATACGTATTCGCGGTTTGAAATTACGACATTTTATACCCAACATATGCCCAGTACTGAACGCTGCGTGTGGTCACATTTGTCCCAATCCCCCCCTGCAGTTTTCAAAATATCCCAAACATCCCCATTTCGAGGCCTGAACCATATTTTGGAGCAAAATTCTGGCTCTATGCACGTATTCACAGATTGAAATTACGACTTTTTATACCCAACATATGACAAGTACTGAAAGCAGCAGTGAGTCACATTTTGCACAAACTCCCCTGCAGTTTTCAAAATATCCCAAATATCCCAATTTCGAGGCCTGAGCAATATTTTGGAGCCAAATTTTGGCTCTCTGCAAGTATTCGCAGTTTGATATTACAACTTTTTATACCCAACATATGCCAAGTACTGAAAGCGGCAGTAAGTCACATTTTGCACTAACTCCCCTGCAGTTTTCAAAATATCCCAAACATCCCACTTTCGATGCCTGAGCCATATTTTGGAGCCAAATTCAAGCTCTCTGCACGTATTCGCTGTTTGAAATTACGAATTTTTATTCCCAACATATGCCAAGTTCTGAAAGCGGCATTTGCTCATATTGGTCCCAAACCCCCCCTGGAGTTTTTAAAATATCCCAAAAATCCCAATTTCGAGGACAGAGCAATATTTTTGAGCCAAATTCTGGCTCTATGCACGTATTCGCAGTTTAAAATTCCCTTTTTATAACCCACATATGCCAAGTCCTAAGAGCGGCAATGAGTCACATTTCGCACAATCTCCCCTGCAGTTTTCGAAATATCCCAAATATCCCAATTTCGAGGCCTGAGCAATATTTTGGAGCCAAATTCTGGCTCTCTGCACGTATTTGCAGTTTGAAATTACGACTTTTTTATGCCCAACATATGCCAAGTACTGAAAGCGGCGTTTGGTCACATTTGTCCCAAACCCCCCCTTCCCTGCAGTTTACAAAATATCCCAAACATCGCAATTTCGAGGCCTGAGCCATATTTTGGAGCAAAATTCTGGCTCTATGCACGTATTCGCTGTTTGAAATTACGACATTTTTTACCCAACATATGCCAAGCCCTAAAGGAAGCAGTGAGTCACATTTCGCACAAACTCCCCTGCAGTTTTAAAAATATCCCAAACATCCCAATTTTAAGGCCTGATTCACATTTTGGAGCCAAATTCTGGTTCTATGCACGTATTCGCAGTTTGAAATTACGACTTTTTATACCCAACATATGCCAAGTCCTGAAAGCGGCATTGAGTCACATTTTGCACAAACTCCCCTGCAATTTTCGAAATATCCCAAATATTCCAATTTCGAGGCCTGAACCATTATTTGGACCCAAATTCTGGGTCTCTGCACGTATTAGCAGTTTTTAATTGCGAATTTTATACTCAACATATGCCAAGTACTGAAAGTGGCAGTGAGTCACATTTTGCACAAACTCCCCTGCAGTTTTCGAAATATCCCAAATATCCCAATTTCGAGGCCTGAGCTATATTTTGGAGCCAAATTTTAGCTCTCTGCACGTATTCGCAGTTTGAAATTACGACTTTTTTATACCCAAAATATGCGAAGTACTGAGAGCGGCGTTTTGTCACATTTGTCCCAAACCTCCCTGCAGTTTTCAAAATATTCCAAACATCTCAATTTCGAGACCTGAGCCATATTTTCGAGCCAAATTCTGGCTCTATACACGTATTCGCAGATAGAAATTACGAATTTTTATACCCAACATATGCCAAGTCCTGAAAGCGGCAGTGAGTCACATTTCGCACAAACTCCATTGCAGTTTTCGAAATATACCAAATATCCCTATTTTGAGGCCTGAGCAATATTTTGGAGCCAAATTCTGGCTCTCTGCACGTATTCGCAGTTTGAAATTACGACTTTTTATACCCAACATATGCTAAGTACTGAAAGTTGCGTTTGATCACATTTGTCCCAAGCCTCCCTGCAGTTCTCAAAATATCCCAAACATCACAATTTCGAAGCCTGAGCCATATTTTGGAGCCAAATTCTGGCTGTCTGCACGTATTCGCAGTTTGAAACTACGACTTTTTTATACCCAACATATGCCAAGTACTGAAAGCGGCGTTTGGTTACATTTGTCCCAAACCTCCCTGCAGTTCTCAAAATATCCCAAACATCACAATTTCGAGGCCTGAGCCATATTTTGGAGCCAAATTCTGGCTCTCTGCATGTATTCGCAGTTTGATATTACGATTTTTATACCCAACATATGCCAAGTACTGAAATCGGAGTTTGGTCACATTTGTCCCAAACCTCCCTGCAGTTTTCAAAATATCCCAAACATCCCAATTTCGAAGCCTAAGCCATATTTTGGAGCCAAATTGTGGCTCTATGCACGAATTCGCAGATTGAAAATACGAATTTTTATACCCAACATATGCTAAGTCCTGAAAGGGGCAGTTAGTCACATTCTGCACAAACTCCCTCTGCAGTTTTCAAAATATCCCAAACATCCCACTTTCGAGGCCTGAGCCATATTTTGGAGCCAAATTCTGGCTCTCTGCACGTATTCGCAGTTTGAAATTACGACTTTTTTATACCCAACATATACCAAGTACTGAAAGCGGCGTTTGGTCACATTTGTCCCAAACCCTCCCTGCAGTTTTCAAAATATCACAAACATCCCAATTTCGAGGCCTGAGCCATATTTTGGAGCCAAATTCTGGTTCTATATACGTATTCGCGGTTTGAAATTACGACATTTTATACCCAACATATGCCCAGTACTGAACGCTGCGTGTGGTCACATTTGTCCCAATCCCCCCCTGCAGTTTTCAAAATATCCCAAACATCCCCATTTCGAGGCCTGAACCATATTTTGGAGCAAAATTCTGGCTCTATGCACGTATTCACAGATTGAAATTACGACTTTTTATACCCAACATATGACAAGTACTGAAAGCAGCAGTGAGTCACATTTTGCACAAACTCCCCTGCAGTTTTCAAAATATCCCAAATATCCCAATTTCGAGGCCTGAGCAATATTTTGGAGCCAAATTTTGGCTCTCTGCAAGTATTCGCAGTTTGATATTACAACTTTTTATACCCAACATATGCCAAGTACTGAAAGCGGCAGTAAGTCACATTTTGCACTAACTCCCCTGCAGTTTTCAAAATATCCCAAACATCCCACTTTCGATGCCTGAGCCATATTTTGGAGCCAAATTCAAGCTCTCTGCACGTATTCGCTGTTTGAAATTACGAATTTTTATTCCCAACATATGCCAAGTTCTGAAAGCGGCATTTGCTCATATTGGTCCCAAACCCCCCCTGGAGTTTTTAAAATATCCCAAAAATCCCAATTTCGAGGACAGAGCAATATTTTTGAGCCAAATTCTGGCTCTATGCACGTATTCGCAGTTTAAAATTCCCTTTTTATAACCCACATATGCCAAGTCCTAAGAGCGGCAATGAGTCACATTTCGCACAATCTCCCCTGCAGTTTTCGAAATATCCCAAATATCCCAATTTCGAGGCCTGAGCAATATTTTGGAGCCAAATTCTGGCTCTCTGCACGTATTTGCAGTTTGAAATTACGACTTTTTTATGCCCAACATATGCCAAGTACTGAAAGCGGCGTTTGGTCACATTTGTCCTAAACCCCCCCTTCCCTGCAGTTTACAAAATATCCCAAACATCGCAATTTCGAGGCCTGAGCCATATTTTGGAGCAAAATTCTGGCTCTATGCACGTATTCGCTGTTTGAAATTACGACATTTTTTACCCAACATATGCCAAGCCCTAAAGGCAGCAGTGAGTCACATTTCGCACAAACTCCCCTGCAGTTTTAAAAATATCCCAAACATCCCAATTTTAAGGCCTGATTCACATTTTGGAGCCAAATTCTGGTTCTATGCACGTATTCGCAGTTTGAAATTACGACTTTTTATACCCAACATATGCCAAGTCCTGAAAGCGGCATTGAGTCACATTTTGCACAAACTCCCCTGCAATTTTCGAAATATCCCAAATATTCCAATTTCGAGGCCTGAACCATTATTTGGACCCAAATTCTGGGTCTCTGCACGTATTAGCAGTTTTTAATTGCGAATTTTATACTCAACATATGCCAAGTACTGAAAGTGGCAGTATGTCACATTTTGCACAAACTCCCCTGCAGTTTTCAAAATATCCCAAACATCCCAATTTCGAGACCTGAGCCATATTTTCGAGCCAAATTCTGGCTCTATGCACGTATTCGCAGATAGAAATAACGACTTTTTATACCCAACATATGCCAAGTCCTGAAAGCGGCAGTGAGTCACATTTTGCACAAACTCCCCTGCAGTTTTCGAAATATCCCAAATATCCCAATTTCGAGTACTGAGCTATATTTTGGAGCCAAATTTTGGCTCTCTGCACGTATTCGCAGTTTGAAATTACGACTTTTTTATACCCAAAATATGCGAACTACTGAAAGCGGCGTTTTGTCACATTTGTCCCAAACATCCCTGCAGTTTTCAAAATATCCCAAACATCCCAATATCGAGGTCCGAGCCATATTTTGGAGTCAACGTCTTGATCTCTGCACGTATTCACAGTTTGATATTACGACTTTTTATACCCAACATATGACAAGTACTGAAAGTGGCAGTGAGTCATATTTTGCACAAACTCTCCTGCAGTTTTCAAAATATCCCAAACATCCCAATTTCGAGGCCTGAGCCATATTTTGGAACCAAATATTGGCTCTCTGCACGTATTCGCAGATTGAAATTACGACTTTTTATACCCAACATATGCCAAGTACTGAAAGTGGCGTTAAATCACATTTGTCCCAAACCTCCCTGCAGTTTTCAAAATATCCCAAACATCCCAATTTCGAGACCTGAGCCATATTTTCGAGCCAAATTCTGGCTCTATGCACGTATTCGCAGATAGAAATTACGACTTTTCATACCCAACATATGCCAAGTCCTGAAAGCGGCAGTGAGTCACATTTTGCACAAACTCCCCTGCAGTTTTCAAAATATCCCAAACATTCCAATTTCGAGGCCTGAGCCATATTTTGGAGCCAAATTCGGACTCTCTGCACGTGTTCGCAGTGTGAAATTACTACTTTTTATACCCAACATATGCCAAGTTCTGAAAGCGCGTTTAGTCATATGTGTCCCAAATCTCACTGCAGTTTTCAAAATATCCCAAACGTCCTAATTTCGAGGCCTTTGCCATATTTTGGAGCCAAGTTCTGGCTCTCTGCACGTATTCGCAGTTTGAAATTACGACTTTTTATACCCAACATATGCCATGTCCTGAAAGCGGCATTGATTCACATTTTGCACAAACTCCCCTGCAGTTTTCGAAATATCCCAAATATCCAAATTTCGACGCCTGAGCCATATTTTGGAGCCAAATTCTTGCTCTCTGCACGTATTCGCAGTTTGAAATTACGACTTTTTACACCCAACATATTCCAGGTACTGAAAGCAGCAGTGAGTCACATTTTGCACAAACTCCCCTGCAGTTTTAAACATATCCCCAATATCCCTATTTCGAGAACTGAGTCTTATTTTGTAACCAAATTTTCGCTCTCTGCAAGTATTCGAAGTTTGATATTACGATTTTTATACCCAACAAATGCTAAGTACTGAAAGCAGCAGTGAGTCACATTTTGCACAAACTATCCTGCAGTTTTCAAAATATCCCAAACATCCCAATTTCGAGGTCTGAGCCAAATTTTGGAGCCAAATTCTGGCTCTATGCACGTATTCGCGGTTTGAAATTACGACGTTTGATACCTATCATATGCCAAGACTTGAAAGCGGCAGTGAGTCACATTTCGCACAAACTCCCATGCAGTTTTCAAAATATCCCAAACATCCCAATTTCGTGGCATAAGTCAAATTCTGGAGCCAAATTCTGGATCTCTGCAGGTATTTGCAGTTTGAAATTACGAATTTAAATACCCAACATATGCCAAGTACTGAAAGCGGCGTTTCGTCACATTTGTCCCAAACCCCCTGCAGTTTTCAAAATATCCCAAACATCCCAATTTCGAGGCCTGAGCCATATTTTGGAGCCAAATTCTGGCTCTCTGCACGTATTCGCACTCTGAAATTACGAATTTTTAAACCAAACATTTGCCAAGTTCTGAAAGCGGCGTTTGATCATATTTGTCCCAAACCCCCCTGCAGTTTTCAAAATATCCCAAACATCCCAATTTCGAGGACTGAGGCATATTTTGGAGCCAAATTCTGGCTCTATGCACGTATTCGCAGATTGAATTTACGACTTTTTATACCCAACATATGCCTAGTCCTGAAAGCAGCAGTGAGTCACATTTTGCACAAACTCCCCTGCAGTGTTCGAATTATCCCAAATATCCCAATTTCGACGCCTGAGCCATATTTTGGAGCCAAATTTTGGCTCTCTGCACGTATTCGAAGTTTGATATTACGATATTTACTCCCAACATATGCGATGCACTGAAAGCGGCGTTTGGTCACATTTGTCCCAAACCTCCCTTCAGTTTACAAAATATCCCAAATATCCCAATTTCGAGGCCTGAACCATATTTCGAAGCTAAATTCTGTCTCTCTACACGTATTCGCAGTTTGAAATTACGACTTTTTTAGACCTAACATATGCCAAGTACTGAAAGAGACGTTTGGTCACATTTGTCCAAAACCTCCCTGCAGTTTTCAAAATATCCCAAACATCCCAATATCGAGGCCTGAGCCATATTTTAGAGCCAAATTCTGGCTCTCTTAACGTATTCGCAGTTTGATATTCTGATTTTTATACCCAACATATACCAAGTACTGAAAGCTGCAGTGAGTCACATTTTGCACAAACTCCCCTGCAGTTTTCGAAATATCCCAATTTCGAGGCCTGAGCCATATTTTGAAGCCAAATTCTGGCTCTCTGCACGTATTCGCAGGTTAAAATTACGACTTTTTTATACAAAACTTATGCCAAGTACTGGAAGCGGCGTTTGGTAACATTTGTCCCAAACCCCCTCCCTGCAGTTTTCAAAATATCCCAAAACTTTCAATTTCGAGGACTGAGCCATATTTTGAAGCCATATTCTGGCTCTATGCTCGTATTCTCGGTTTGAAATTACGACATTTTATACCCAACATATGCCAAGTCCTGATAACGGCAGTGAGTCACATTTCGCACAAACTCCCCTGCAGTTTTCGAAATATCCCAATTTCGAGGCTTGAGCCATATTTTGGAGCTTAATTCTGGCTCTCTGCACGTATTCACAGTTTGCTATTACGACTTTTATACCCAACATATGCCAAGTACTGAAAGTGGCAGATAGTCACATTTTGCACAAACTCCCCTGCAGTTTTCAAAATATCCCAAACATCCCAGTTTCGAGGCCTGAGCCATATTTTGCAGCCAAATTTTGGCTCTCTGCACGTATTCGCACTTTGAAATTACGACTTTTTATACCCAACATTTGCCAAGTTTTGAAAGCGGCGTTTGGTCATATTTGTCCCAAACCCCCTTGCAGTTTTCAAAATAACCCAAACATCCCAATTTCGAGGACTGAGGCCTATTTTGGAGTCAAATTCTGGCTTTATGCACGTATTCGCAGATTGAAATTATGACTTTTTATACCCAACATATGCCAAGTCCTGAAAGCAGCAGTGAGTCACATTTTGCACAAACTCGAATGCAGTTTTCAAAATATCCCAAATATCCCAATTTTGAGGCCTGAGCTATAATTTGGAACCAAATTCTGGCTCTCTGCACGTATTCACAGTTTGAAATTACGACTTTTTTATACCCAACATATGCCAAGTACTGAAAGTGACGTTTGGTGACATTTGTCGCAAACCCCCCTGCAGTTTTCAAAATATCCCAAACATCCCAATTTCGAGACCTGAGCCATATTTTGGAGCCAAATTCTGGCTCTCTGCACGTATTCGCAGTTTGAAATTACGACTTTTTTAAACCCAACATATGCCAAGTACTGAAAGCGGAGTTTGGTGACATTTGTCCCAAACCCCCCCTGCAGTTTTCAAAATATCCCAAACATCCCAATTTCGAGGCCTGAGCCATATTTTGGAGCCAAATTCTGGCTCTATGCACGAGTTCGCTGTTTGAAATTACGCCATTTTATACCCAACATAAGCCAAGTCCTGAAAGCGGCAGTTAGTCACATTTCGCACAAACTCCCCTGCAGTTTTCGAAATATCCCAAATATCCCAATTTCGAGGCCTGAGCCATATTTTGGAGCCAAATTTTGGCTCTCTGCACGTACTCGCAGTTTGAAATTACGAATTTTTATATCCAACATATGCCTAGTACTGGAAGCGGTGTTTGGTCACAAATGTCCCAAACCTCCCTGCAGTTTTTAAAATATCCCAAATATCCAAATTTCGAGGCCTGAGGCATATTTTGGAGCCAAATTCTGGTTCTCTGCACGTATTCGCAGTTTGAAATTACGACTTTTTATACCCAACATATGCAAAGTCCTGAGGGCGGCATTGAGTCACATTTGGCACAAACTCCCCTGCAGTTTTCAAAAATATCACAAATATCCCAATTTCGAGGCCTGAGCCATAATTTGGATCCAAATTCTGGGTCTCTGCACGTATTCGCAGTGTGAAATTGCGAATTTTATACTCAACATATGCCAAGTACTGTAAGCGGCGTTTGGTCACATTTGTCCCAATCTCCCCTGCAGTTTTCAAAATATCCTAAACATCTCAATTTCGAGGCCTGAGCCATATTTTGGAGGCAAATTCTGGCTCTCAGCACGTATTCGCAGTTTTGAAATTACGACTTTATATACCCAACATATGCCAAGTCCTGAAAGCGGCAGTGAGTCATATTTGGCACAAACTCCCCTGCAGTTTTTAAAATATCCCAAATATCCAAATTTCGAGGCCTGAGGCATAATTTGGATCCAAATTCTGGGTCTCTGCACGTATTCGCAGTTTGAAATTACGACTTTATATACTCAACATATGCCAAGTACTGAAAGCGGCGTTTGGTCACATTTGTCCTAAACTTCCCTGCAGTTTTCTAAATATCCCAAACATCCCAATATCGAGGCCTGAGTCATATTTTGGAGCCAACGTCTGGCTCTCTGCACGCATTCATATTTTGATATTACGACTTTTTATACCCAACATATGCCAAGTACTGAAAGCGGCAGTTAGTCACATTTGGCACAAACTCCCCTGCAGTTTTTCGAAATATCCCAAACATCCCAATTTCGTGGCCTAAACCATATTTTGTAGTCAAATTCTGGCTCTCTGCACGTATTCGCAGTTTGAAATTACGAATTTTTTAGACCTAACATATGCCAAGTACTGAAAGAGACGTTGGTCACATTTGTCCAAAACCTCCCTGCAGTTTTCAAAATATCCCAAACATCCCAATATCGAGGCCTGAGCCATATTTTAGAGCCAAATTCTGGCTCTCTTAACGTATTCGCAGTTTGATATTCTGATTTTTATACCCAACATATACCAAGTACTGAAAGCTGCAGTGAGTCACATTTTGCACAAACTCCCCTGCAGTTTTCGAAATATCCCAATTTCGAGGCCTGAGCCATATTTTGAAGCCAAATTCTGGCTCTCTGCACGTATTCGCAGGTTAAAATTACGACTTTTTTATACAAAACTTATGCCAAGTACTGGAAGCGGCGTTTGGTAACATTTGTCCCAAACCGCCTCCCTGCAGTTTTCAAAATATCCCAAAACTTTCAATTTCGAGGACTGAGCCATATTTTGAAGCCATATTCTGGCTCTATGCTCGTATTCTCGGTTTGAAATTACGACATTTTATACCCAACATATGCCAAGTCCTGATAACGGCAGTGAGTCACATTTCGCACAAACTCCCCTGCAGTTTTCGAAATATCCCAATTTCGAGGCTTGAGCCATATTTTGGAGCTTAATTCTGGCTCTCTGCACGTATTCACAGTTTGCTATTACGACTTTTTATACCCAACATATGCCAAGTACTGAAAGTGGCAGATAGTCACATTTTGCACAAACTCCCCTGCAGTTTTCAAAATATCCCAAACATCCCAGTTTCGAGGCCTGAGCCATATTTTGCAGCCAAATTTTGGCTCTCTGCACGTATTCGCACTTTGAAATTACGACTTTTTATACCCAACATTTGCCAAGTTTTGAAAGCGGCGTTTGGTCATATTTGTCCCAAACCCCCTTGCAGTTTTCAAAATAACCCAAACATCCCAATTTCGAGGACTGAGGCCTATTTTGGAGTCAAATTCTGGCTTTATGCACGTATTCGCAGATTGAAATTATGACTTTTTATACCCAACATATGCCAAGTCCTGAAAGCAGCAGTGAGTCACATTTTGCACAAACTCGAATGCAGTTTTCAAAATATCCCAAATATCCCAATTTTGAGGCCTGAGCTATAATTTGGAACCAAATTCTGGCTCTCTGCACGTATTCACAGTTTGAAATTACGACTTTTTTATACCCAACATATGCCAAGTACTGAAAGTGACGTTTGGTGACATTTGTCGCAAACCCCCCTGCAGTTTTCAAAATATCCCAAACATCCCAATTTCGAGACCTGAGCCATATTTTGGAGCCAAATTCTGGCTCTCTGCACGTATTCGCAGTTTGAAATTACGACTTTTTTAAACCCAACATATGCCAAGTACTGAAAGCGGAGTTTGGTGACATTTGTCCCAAACCCCCCCTGCAGTTTTCAAAATATCCCAAACATCCCAATTTCGAGGCCTGAGCCATATTTTGGAGCCAAATTCTGGCTCTATGCACGAGTTCGCTGTTTGAAATTACGCCATTTTATACCCAACATAAGCCAAGTCCTGAAAGCGGCAGTTAGTCACATTTCGCACAAACTCCCCTGCAGTTTTCGAAATATCCCAAATATCCCAATTTCGAGGCCTGAGCCATATTTTGGAGCCAAATTTTGGCTCTCTGCACGTACTCGCAGTTTGAAATTACGAATTTTTATATCCAACATATGCCTAGTACTGGAAGCGGTGTTTGGTCACAAATGTCCCAAACCTCCCTGCAGTTTTTAAAATATCCCAAATATCCAAATTTCGAGGCCTGAGGCATATTTTGGAGCCAAATTCTGGTTCTCTGCACGTATTCGCAGTTTGAAATTACGACTTTTTATACCCAACATATGCAAAGTCCTGAGGGCGGCATTGAGTCACATTTGGCACAAACTCCCCTGCAGTTTTCAAAAATATCACAAATATCCCAATTTCGAGGCCTGAGCCATAATTTGGATCCAAATTCTGGGTCTCTGCACGTATTCGCAGTGTGAAATTGCGAATTTTATACTCAACATATGCCAAGTACTGTAAGCGGCGTTTGGTCACATTTGTCCCAATCTCCCCTGCAGTTTTCAAAATATCCTAAACATCTCAATTTCGAGGCCTGAGCCATATTTTGGAGGCAAATTCTGGCTCTCAGCACGTATTCGCAGTTTGAAATTACGACTTTATATACCCAACATATGCCAAGTCCTGAAAGCGGCAGTGAGTCATATTTGGCACAACTCCCCTGCAGTTTTTAAAATATCCCAAATATCCAAATTTCGAGGCCTGAGGCATAATTTGGATCCAAATTCTGGGTCTCTGCACGTATTCGCAGTTTGAAATTACGACTTTATATACTCAACATATGCCAAGTACTGAAAGCGGCGTTTGGTCACATTTGTCCTAAACTTCCCTGCAGTTTTCTAAATATCCCAAACATCCCAATATCGAGGCCTGAGTCATATTTTGGAGCCAACGTCTGGCTCTCTGCACGCATTCATATTTTGATATTACGACTTTTTATACCCAACATATGCCAAGTACTGAAAGCGGCAGTTAGTCACATTTGGCACAAACTCCCCTGCAGTTTTCGAAATATCCCAAACATCCCAATTTCGTGGCCTAAACCATATTTTGTAGTCAAATTCTGGCTCTCTGCACGTATTCGCAGTTTGAAATTACGAATTTTTATTCCCAAAATATGCCAAGTACTAAAAGCGGCGTTTGGTCACATCTGTCCCAATCCCCCCTGCAGTTTTCAAAATATCCCAAACATCTCAATTTCAAGGCCTGAGCCATATTTTGTAGCCAAATTCTGGCTCTCTGCATGTATTCGCAGTTTGAAATTACGACTTTTTATACCCAACTTATGCCAAGTACTGAAAGCGGCGTTTGGTCACATTTGTCCCAAAGCTCCCTGCAGTTTTCAAAATATCCCAAACATGCTAATTTCGAGGCTTGAGCTATATTTTGGAGCCAAATTCTGGCTCTCTGCACGTATTCGCAGTTTGAAATTACGGTTTTATATACCCAACATATGCCAAGTACTGAAAGCGACGTTTGGTCATATTTGTCCCAAACCTCCCTGCAGTTTTCAAAATATCCCGAACATCCCAATTTCGAGGCCTGAGCCATATTTTGGAGCCAAATTCTGGCTCTATGCACGTATTCGCTGATTGAATTTATGACTTTTTATACCCAACATATGCCTAGTACTGAAAGCAGCAGTGAGTCACATTTTGCACAAACTCCCCTGCAGTTTTCGAAATATCCCAAATATCCCAATTTCGAGGCCTGAGCAATATTTTGGAGCCAAATTCTGTCTCTCTGCACATATTCGCAGTTTGAAATTACGACTTTTTATACCCAATATATGCCTAGTACTGAAAGCAGCAGTGAGTCACATTTTGCACAAACTCCCCTGCAGTTTTTAAAATATCCCAAATATCCCAATTTCGAGGCCTGAGCCATATTTTGTAGCCAAATTCTGGCTCTTTGCACGTATTCGCAGTTTGAAACTACAACTTTTATACCCAACATCTTCCAAGTAGTGAAAGCAGCAGTGAGTCACATTTGGCACAAACTCCCCTGCAGTTTTCAAAATATCCTAAATATCTCAATTTCGAGGCCTGAGCCATATTTTGTAGCCAAATTCTGGCTCTCTGCACGTATTCGCAGTTAGAAATTACGACTTTTCATACCCAACATATGCCAAGTCCTGAAAGCGGCAGTGAGTCACATTTTGCACAAACTCCCCTGCAGTTTTCGAAATATTCCAAATATCCCAATTTCGAGGCCTGAGCCATATTTTGTAGCCAAATTCTGGCTCTCTGCACGTATTCGCAGTTAGAAATTACGACTTTTTATACCCAACATATGCCAAGTACTGAAAGCAGCAGTGAGTCACATTTTGAACAAACTCCCCTGCAGTTTTCAAAATATCCCAAATATCCCAATTTCGAGGCCAGAGCCATATTTTGAGCCAAATTATGGCTCTCTGCACGTATTCGCAGTTTGAAATTACGACTTTATTATATCCATCATATGCCAATGCGTTTGGTCACATTTGTCTCAATCCCCCCTGCAGTTTTCAAAATATCCCAAACATCCCAATTTCGAGGCCTGAGCCATATTTTGTAGCCAAATTCTGGCTCTCTGCACGTATTCGCAGTTTGAAATTACGAGTTTTTATACCCAACATATGCCAAGTAGTAAAAGCGGCGTTTGGTCACATCTGTCCCAATCCCCCCTGCATTTTTCAAAATATCCCAAACATCTCAATTTCGAGGCCTGATCCATATTTTGGAGCCAAATACTGGCTCTCTGCACGTATTTGCAGTTTGAAATTATGACTTTTTATACCCAACATATGCCAAGTCCTGAAAGCGGCAGTGAGTCACATTTTGCACAAACTCCCCTGCCGTTTTCGAAATATTCCAAATATCCCAATTTCGAGGCCTGAGCCATATTTTAGAGCCAAATTCTAACTCTCTGCACGTATTCGCAGTTTGAAATTACGAGTTTTATACCCAACATATACCAAGTACTGAAAGCAGCTGTGAGTCACATTTTCCACAATCTCCCCTGCAGTTTTCAAAATATCTCAAATATCCCAATTTCGAGGTCTTTGTCATGTTTTGGAGCCAAATTCTGGCTCTCTGCACGTATTCGCAGTTTGAAATTGCGACTTTTTTATGCCCAACATATGCCAAGTACTGAAAGCGGCGTTTGGTAACATTTGTCCCAAACCTCCCTGCAGTTTTCTAAATATCCCAAACATCCCAATATCGAGGCCTGAGTCATATTTTCGAGCCAACGTCTGGCTCTCTGCACGTATTCATATTTTGATATTACGACTTTTTATACCCAACATATGCCAAGTACTGAAAGTGGCAGTGAGTCACATTTTGCTCAAATTCCCCTGCAGTTTTCAAAATATCCCAAACATCCCAATTTCGAGACCTGAGCCATATTTTGTAGCCAAAAATCTGGCTCTCTGCACGTATTCATATTTTGATATTACGACTTTTTTTACCCAACATATGCCAAGTCCTGAAAGCGGCAGTGAGTCACATTTGGCACAAACTCATCTGCAGTTTTCAAAATATCCCAAATATCCACATTTCGAGGCCTGAGGCATAATTTGGATCCAAATTCTGGGTCTCTGCACGTATTCGAAGTTTGAAATTACGACTTTATATACTCAACATATGCCAAGTACTGAAAGCGGCGTTTGGTTACATTTGTCCTAAACTTCCCTGCAGTTTTCTAAATATCCCAAACATCCCAATATCGAGGCCTGAGTCATATTTTGGAGCCAACGTCTGGCTCTCTGCACGCATTCATATTTTGATATTACGACTTTTTATACCCAACATATGCCAAGTACTGAAAGCGGCAGTTAGTCACATTTCGCACAAACTCCCCTGCAGTTTTCGAAATATCCCAAATATCCCAATTTCGAGGCCTGAGCCATATTTTGTAGCCAAATTCTTGCTCTCTGCACGTATTCGCAGTTTGAAATTACGACTTTTATACCCAACATCTTCCAAGTACTGAAAAAGCAGTGAGTCACATTTGGCACAAACTCCCCTGCAGTTTTCAAAATATCCCAAATATCCCAATTTCGAGGCCTGAGCCATATTTTGTAGCCAAATTCTGGCTCTCTGCACGTGTTCATATTATGATATTACGACTTTTTATACCCAACATATGCCAAGTAATGAAAGTGGCATTGAGTCACATGTTGCGCAAACTCCCCTGCAGTTTTCAAAATATCCCAAACATCCCAATTTCGAGGCCTAAACCATATTTTGTAGCCAAATTCTGGCTCTCTGCATGTATTCGCAGTTTGAAATTACGAATTTTTATTCCTAA
This sequence comes from Procambarus clarkii, assembly GCF_040958095.1. Classification (NCBI taxonomy): domain Eukaryota; kingdom Metazoa; phylum Arthropoda; class Malacostraca; order Decapoda; family Cambaridae; genus Procambarus; species Procambarus clarkii. Next base: position 4,300,590 of record NC_091172.1, read on the forward strand.
AATATGCCAAGTACTAAAAGCGGCGTTTGGTCACATCTGTCCCAATCCCCCCTGCAGTTTTCAAAATATCCCAAACATCTCAATTTCAAGGCCTGAGCCATATTTTGTAGCCAAATTCTGGCTCTCTGCACGCATTCGCAGTTTGAAATTACGAATTTTTATTCCTAAAATATGCCAAATACTGAAAGCGGCGTTTGGTCACATTTGTCCCAAAGCTCCCTGCAATTTTCAAAATATCCCAAACATGCTAATTTCGAGGCCTGAGCTATATTTTGGAGCCAAATTCTGGCTCTCTGCACGTATTCGCAGTTTGAAATTACGGTTTTATATACCCAACATATGCCAAGTACTGAAAGCGACGTTTGGTCATATTTGTCCCAACCCTCCCTGCAGTTTTCAAAATATCCCGAACATCCCAATTTCGAGGCCTGAGCCATATTTTGGAGCCAAATTCTGGCTCTATGCACGTATTCGCTGATTGAATTTATAACTTTTTATACCCAACATATGCCAAGTCCTGAAAGTGACAGTGAGTCACATTTTACACAAACTCCCCTGCAGTTTTCGAAATATCCCATATATCCCAATTTCGAGGCCTGAGCAATATTTTGGAGCCAAATTCTGTCTCTCTGCACATATTCGCAGTTTGAAATTACGACTTTTTATACCCAACATCTTCCAAGTACTGAAAGCGGCAGTGAGTCACATTTTGCGCAAACTCCCATGCAGTTTTCAAAATATCCCAAACATCCCAATATCGAGGCCTGAGTCATAGTTTGGAGCTAACGTCTGGCTCTCTGCACGTATTCATATTTTGATATTACGACTTTTTATGCCAAACATATGCCAAGTACTGAAAGTGGCAGTGAGTCACAATTTGCGCAAACTCCCCTGCAGTTTTCAAAATATCCCAAACATCAAAATTTCGAGGCCTGAGCCATATTTTGTAGCCAAATTCTGGCTCTCTGCACGTATTCGCAGTTTGAAAGTACGACTTTTATACCCAACATCTTCCAAGTACTGAAAGCGGCAGTGAGTCACATTTTGCACAAACTCCCCTGCAGTTTTCGAAATATTCCCAATATCACAATTTCGAGGCCTGAGCCATATTTTGTAGCCAAATTCTGGCTCTCTGCACGTATTCGCAGTTAGAAATTATGACTTTTTTAACCCAACAAATGCCAAGTACTGAAAGCAGCAGTGAGTCACATTTTGCACAAACTCCCCTGCAGTTATAAAAATATCCCAAATATCCCAATTTCGAGGCCTGAGCCATATTTTGGAGCCAAATTCTGGCTCTCTGCACGTATTCGCAGTTTGAAATTACGACTTTTTATACCCAACATATGCCAAGTAGTAAAAGCGGCGTTTGGTAACATTTGTCCCAAACCTCCCTGCAGTTTTCTAAATATCCCAAACATCCCAATATCGAGGCCTGAGTCATATTTTCGAGCCAACGTCTGGCTCTCTGCACGTATTCATATTTTGATATTACTACTTTTTATACCCAACATATGCCAAGCACTGAGAGTGGCAATGTGTCACATTTTGCGCAAACTCCCATGCAGTTTTCAAAATATCCCAAACATCCCAATATCGAGGCCTGAGTCATAGTTTGGAGCTAACGTCTGGCTCTCTGCACGTATTCATATTTTGATATTACGACTTTTTATGCCAAACATATGCCAAGTACTGAAAGTGGCAGTGAGTCACAATTTGCGCAAACTCCCCTGCAGTTTTCAAAATATCCCAAACATCTCAATTTCGAGGCCTGAGCCATATTTTGGAGCCAAATTCTGGCTCCCTGCACGTATTCGCAGTTTGAAATTACGAATTTTTATACCCAACATATGCCAAGTCCTGAAAGCGGCAGTGAGTCACATTTTGCACAAACTCCCCTGCAGTTTTCGAAATATTCCAAATATCCCAATTTCGAGGCCTGAACCATATTTTAGAGCCAAATTCTGGCTCTCTGCACGTATTCGCAGTTTGAAATTACGAGTTTTATACCCAACATATACCAAGTACTGAAAGCAGCTGTGAGTCACATTTTGCACAAACTCCCCTGCAGTTTTCAAAATATCCCAAATATCCCAATTTCGAGGCCTTTGTCATGTTTTGCAGCCAAATTCTGGCTCTCTGCACGTATTCGCAGTTTGAAATTGCGACTTTTTTATGCCCAACATATGCCAAGTACTGAAAGCGGCGTTTGGTAACATTTGTCCCAAACCTCCTTGCAGTTTTCTAAATATCCCAAACATCCCAATATCTAGGCCTGAGTCATATTTTCGAGCCAACATCTGGCTCTCTGCACGTATTAATATTTTGATATTACGACTTTTTATACCCAACATATGCCAAGTACTGAAAGTGGCAGTGAGTCACATTGTGCGCAAACTCCCCTGCAGTTTTCAAAATATCCCAAACATCCCAATTTCGAGGCCTGAGCCATATTTTGTAGCCAAATTCTAGCTCTCTGCACGTATTCATATTTTGATATTACGACTTTTTATACCCAACATATACCAAGTACTGAAAGCAGCTGTGAGTCACATTTTGCGCAAACTCCCCTGCAGTTTTTAGAATATCCAAACATCTAAATTTCAAGGCCTGAGCCATATTTTGGAGCCAAATTCTGGCTATCTGCACGTATTCGCAGTTTGAAATTACGAATTTTTATACCCAACTTATGCCAAGTACTGAAAGCGGCGTTTGGTCACATTTGTCCCAAAGCTCCCTGTAGTTTTCCAAATATCCCAAACATGCTAATTTCGAGGCCCAAGCCATATTTTGGAGCCAAATTCTGGCTCTCAGCACGTATTCGCAGTTTGAAATTACGGTTTTATATACCCAACATATGCCAAGTACTGAAAGTGACAGTGAGTCACATTTTGCACAAACTCCCCTCCAGTTTTCGAAATATCCCAAATATCCCAATTTCGAGGCCTGAGCCATAATTTGTAGCCAAATTCTGGCTCTCTGCACGTATTCGCAGTTTGAAAGTACGACTTTTATACCCAACATCTTCCAAGTACTGAAAGCGGCAGTGAGTCACATTTTGCACAAACTCCCCTGCAGTTTTCGAAATATTCCCAATATCACAATTTCGAGGCCTGAGCCATATTTTGTAGCCAAATTCTGGCTCTCTGCACGTATTCGCAGTTAGAAATTATGACTTTTTTAACCCAACAAATGCCAAGTACTGAAAGCAGCAGTGAGTCACATTTTGCACAAACTCCCCTGCAGTTATAAAAATATCCCAAATATCCCAATTTCGAGGCCTGAGCCATATTTTGGAGCCAAATTCTGGCTCTCTGCACGTATTCGCAGTTTGAAATTACGACTTTTTATACCCAACATATGCCAAGTAGTAAAAGCGGCGTTTGGTAACATTTGTCCCAAACCTCCCTGCAGTTTTCTAAATATCCCAAACATCCCAATATCGAGGCCTGAGTCATATTTTCGAGCCAACGTCTGGCTCTCTGCACGTATTCATATTTTGATATTACTACTTTTTATACCCAACATATGCCAAGCACTGAGAGTGGCAATGTGTCACATTTTGCGCAAACTCCCATGCAGTTTTTAGAATATCCAAACATCTAAATTTCAAGGCCTGAGCCATATTTTGGAGCCAAATTCTGGCTATCTGCACGTATTCGCAGTTTGAAATTACGAATTTTTATACCCAACTTATGCCAAGTACTGAAAGCGGCGTTTGGTCACATTTGTCCCAAAGCTCCCTGTAGTTTTCCAAATATCCCAAACATGCTAATTTCGAGGCCCAAGCCATATTTTGGAGCCAAATTCTGGCTCTCAGCACGTATTCGCAGTTTGAAATTACGGTTTTATATACCCAACATATGCCAAGTACTGAAAGTGACAGTGAGTCACATTTTGCACAAACTCCCCTCCAGTTTTCGAAATATCCCAAATATCCCAATTTCGAGGCCTGAGCCATATTTTGGAGCCAAATTCTGGCCCTCTGCACGTATTCGCAGTTTGAAATTACGAATTTTTATACCCAATATATGCCTAGTACTGAAAGAAGCAGTGAGTCACATTTTGCACAAACTCCCCTGCAGTTTTCAAAATATCCCAAATATCCCAATTTCGAGGCCTTTGTCATGTTTTGCAGCCAAATTCTGGCTCTCTGCACGTATTCGCAGTTTGAAATTGCGACTTTTTTATGCCCAACATATGCCAAGTACTGAAAGCGGCGTTTGGTAACATTTGTCCCAAACCTCCTTGCAGTTTTCTAAATATCCCAAACATCCCAATATCTAGGCCTGAGTCATATTTTCGAGCCAACGTCTGGCTCTCTGCACGTATTAATATTTTGATATTACGACTTTTTATACCCAACATATGCCAAGTACTGAAAGTGGCAGTGAGTCACATTGTGCGCAAACTCCCCTGCAGTTTTCAAAATATCCCAAACATCCCAATTTCGAGGCCTGAGCCATATTTTGTAGCCAAATTCTGGCTCTCTGCACGTATTCATATTTTGATATTACGACTTTTTATACCCAACATATACCAAGTACTGAAAGCAGCTGTGAGTCACATTTTGCGCAAACTCCCCTGCAGTTTTTAGAATATCCAAACATCTAAATTTCAAGGCCTGAGCCATATTTTGGAGCCAAATTCTGGCTATCTGCACGTATTCGCAGTTTGAAATTACGAATTTTTATACCCAACTTATGCCAAGTACTGAAAGCGGCGTTTGGTCACATTTGTCCCAAAGCTCCCTGTAGTTTTCCAAATATCCCAAACATGCTAATTTCGAGGCCCAAGCCATATTTTGGAGCCAAATTCTGGCTCTCAGCACGTATTCGCAGTTTGAAATTACGGTTTTATATACCCAACATATGCCAAGTACTGAAAGTGACAGTGAGTCACATTTTGCACAAACTCCCCTCCAGTTTTCGAAATATCCCAAATATCCCAATTTCGAGGCCTGAGCCATATTTTGGAGCCAAATTCTGGCTCTCTGCACGTATTCGCAGTTTGAAATTACGAATTTTTATACCCAATATATGCCTAGTACTGAAAGAAGCAGTGAGTCACATTTTGCACAAACTCCCCTGCAGTTTTCAAAATATCCCAAATATCCCAATTTCGAGGCCTTTGTCATATTTTGCAGCCAAATTCTGGCTCTCTGCACGTATTCGCAGTTTGAAATTGCGACTTTTTGTACCCAACATATGCCAAGTACTGAAAGCAGCAGTGAGTCACATTTGGCACAAACTCCCCTGCAGTTTTCAAAATATCCTAAATATCCCAATTTCGAGGCCTGAGCCATATTTTGTAGCCAAATTCTGGCTCTCTGCACGTATTCGCAGTTTGAAATTACAACTTTTATACCCAACATCTTCCAAGTACTGAAAGCAGCAGTGAGTCACATTTGGCACAAACTCCCCTGCAGTTTTCAAAATATCCTAAATATCCCAATTTCGAGGCCTGAGCCATATTTTGTAGCCAAATTCTGGCTCTCTGCACGTATTCGCAGTTAGAAATTACGACTTTTTATACCCAACATATGCCAAGTCCTGAAAGCGGCAGTGAGTCACATTTTGCACAAACTCCTCGGTAGTTTTCGAAATATTCCAAATATCCCAATTTCGAGGCCTGAGCCATATTTTGTAGCCAAATTCTGGCTCTCTGCACCTATTCGCAGTTAGAAATTACGACTTTTTATACCCAACATATGCCAAGTACTGAAAGCAGCAGTGAGTCACATTTTGCACAAACTCCCCTGCAGTTTTCAAAATATCCCAAATATCCCAATTTCGAGGCCAGAGCCATATTTTGAGCCAAATTCTGGCTCTCTGCACGTATTCGCAGTTTGAAATTACGACTTTATTATACCCATCATATGCCAATGCGTTTGGTCACATTTGTCTCAATCCCCCCTGCAGTTTTCAAAATATCCCAAACATCCCAATTTCGAGGCCTGAGCCATATTTTGTAGCCAAATTCTGGCTCTCTGCACGTATTCGCAGTTTGAAATTATGACTTTTTATACCCAACATATGCCAAGTCCTGAAAGCGGCAGTGAGTCACATTTTGCACAAACTCCCCTGCAGTTTTCGAAATATTCCAAATATCCCAATTTCGAGGCCTGAGCCATATTTTAGAGCCAAATTCTAACTCTCTGCACGTATTCGCAGTTTGAAATTACGAGTTTTATACCCAACATATACCAAGTACTGAAAGCAGCTGTGAGTCACATTTTGCACAAACTCCCCTGCAGTTTTCAAAATATCCCAAATATCCCAATTTCGAGGCCTTTGTCATGTTTTGGAGCCAAATTCTGGCTCTCTGCGTGTATTCGCAGTTTGAAATTGCGACTTTTTTATGCCTAACTTATGCCAAGTACTGAAAGCGGCGTTTGGTAACATTTGTCCCAAACCTCCCTGCAGTTTTCTAAATATCCCAAACATCCCAATATCGAGGCCTGAGTCATATTTTCGAGCCAACGTCTGGCTCTCTGCACGTATTCATATTTTGATATTACGACTTTTTATACCCAACATATGCCAAGAACTGAAAGTGGCAGTGAGTCACATTTTGCGCAAATTCCCCTGCAGTTTTCAAAATATCCCAAACATCCAAATTTCGAGGCCTGAGCCATATTTTGTAGCCAAATTCTGGCTCTCTGCACGTATTCATATTTTGATATTACGACTTTTTATACCCAACATATGCCAAGTACTGAAAGTGGCAGTGAGTGTTATTTTGCGCAAACTCCACTGCAGTTTTCAAAATATCCCAAATATCCCAATTTCGAGGCCTGAGCCATATTTTGAGCCAAATTCTGGCTCTCTGCACGTATTCGCAGTTTGAAATTACGATTTTTTTACACCCATCATATGCCAATGCGTTTGGTCACATTTGTCTCAATCCCCCCTGCAGTTTTCAAAATATCCCAAGCATCCTAATTTCGAGGCCTGAGCCATATTTTGTAGCCAAATTCTGGCTCTATGCACGTATTCGCAGATTGAATTTATGACTTTTTATACCCAACATATGCCAAGTCCTGAAAGTGGCAGTGAGTCACATTTTGCACAAACTCCCCTGCAGTTTTCGAAATATTCCAAATATCCCAATTTCGAGGCCTGAGCCATATTTTGGAGCCAAATTCTGGCTCTCTGCACGTATTCGCAGTTTGAAATTGCGACTTTTTTATGCCCAACATATGCCAAGTACTTAAAGCGGCGTTTGGTAACATTTGTCCCAAACCTTCCTGCAGTTTTCTAAATATCCCAAACATCCCAATATCGAGGCCTGAGTCATATTTTCGAGCCAACGTCTGGCTCTCTGCACGTATTCATATTTTGATATTACGACTTTTTATACCCAACATATGCGAAGTACTGAAAGTGGCAGTGAGTCACATTTTGCGCAAACTCCCCTGCAGTTTTCAAAATATCCCAAACATCCCAATTTCGAGGCCTGAGTCATATTTTGTAGCCAAATTCTGGCTCTATGCACGTATTCATATTTTGATATTACGACTTTTTATACCCAACATATGCCAAGTACTGAAAGTGGCAGTGAGTCACATTTTGCACAAACTCCCCTGCAGTTTTCAAAATATCCCAAAAATCCCAATTTCGAGGCCTGAGCCATATTTTGTAGCCAAATTCTGGCTCTCTGCACGTATTCGCAGTTTGAAATTACGAATTTTTATACCCAACATATGCTAAGTACAAAAAGCATCGTTTGGTCTCATCTGTCACAATCCCCCTTGCAGTTTTCAGAATATCCCAAACATCTCAATTTCAAGGCCTGAGCCATATTTTGGAGCCAAATTCTGGCTCTCTGCACGTATTCGCAGTTTGAAATTACGAATTTTTATACCCAACATATGCCAAGTACTGAAAGCGGCGTTTGGTCACATTTGTCCCAAACCTCCCTGCAGTTTTCCAAATATCCCAAACATGCTAATTACGAGGCCCGAGCCATATTTTGGAGCCAAATTCTGGCTCTCTGCACGTATTCGCAGTTTGAAATTACGGTTTTATATACCCAACATATGCAAAGTACTGAAAGCGACGTTTGGTCATATTTGTCCCAAACCTCCCTGCAGTTTTCAAAATATCCCGAACATCCCAATTTCCTGACCTGAGCCATATTTTGGAGCCAAATTCTGGCTCTATGCACGTATTCGCAGATTGAATTTATGACTTTTTATACCCAACATATGCCAAGTCCTGAAAGTGGCAGTGAGTCACATTTTGCCCAAACTCCCCTGCAGTTTTCGATATATCCGAAATATCCCAATTTCGAGGCCTTTGTCATGTTTTGGAGCCAAATTCTGGCTCTCTGCACGTATTCGCAGTTTGAAATTGCGACTTTTTTATGCCTAACTTATGCCAAGTACTGAAAGCGGCGTTTGGTAAGATTTGTCCCAAACCTCCCTGCAGTTTTCTAAATATCCCAAACATCCCAATATCGAGGCCTGAGTCATATTTTCGAGCCAACGTCTGGCTCTCTGCACGTATTCATATTTTGATATTACGACTTTTTATACCCAACATATGCCAAGTACTGAAAGTGGCAGTGAGTCACATTTTGCGCAAATTCCCCTGCAGTTTTCAAAATATCCCAAACATCCCAATTTCGAGGCCTGAGCCATATTTTGTAGCCAAATTCTGGCTCTCTGCACGTATTCATATTTTGATATTACGACTTTTTATACCCAACATATGCCAAGTACTGAAAGTGGCAGTGAGTCACATTTTGCGCAAACTCCCCTGCAGTTTTCAAAATATCCCAAAAATCCCAATTTCGAGGCCTGAGCCATATTTTGTACCCAAATTCTGGCTCTCTGCACGTATTCGCAGTTTGAAATTGCGAATTTTTTATGCCCAACATATGCTAAGTACTAAAAGCGGCGTTTGGTCTCATCTGTCACAATCCCCCCTGCAGTTTTCAGAATATCCAAAACCTCTAAATTTCAAGGCCTTAGCCATATTTAGGAGCCAAATTCTGGTTCTCTGCACGTATTCGCAGTTTGAAATAACGAATTTTTATACCCAACTTATGCCAAGTACTGAAAGCGGCGTTTGGTCACATTTGTCCCAAAGCTCCCTGCAGTTTTCCAAATATCCCAAACATGCTAACTTCGAGGCCCGAGCCATATTTTGGAGCCAAATTCTGGCTCTTTGCACGTATTCGCAGTTTGAAATTACGGTTTTATATACCCAACATATGCGAAGTACTGAAAGCGACGTTTGTCATATTTGTCCCAAACCTCCCTGCAGTTTTCAAAATATCCCGAACATCCCAATTTCGAGGCCTGAGCCATATTTTGGAGCCAAATTCTGGCTCTATGCACGTATTCGCAGATTGAATTTATGATTTTTATACCCAAAATATGCCAAGTCCTGAAAGTGGCAGTGAGTCACATTTCGCACAAACTCCCCTGCAGTTTTCGAAATATCAAAAATATCCCAGTTTCGAGGCCTGAGCCATATTTTGGAGCCAAATTCTGGCTCTCTGCACGTATTCGCAGTTTGAAATTACGACTTTTTATACCCAATATATGCCTAATACTGAAAGCAGCAGTGAGTCACATTTTGCACAAACTCACCTGCAGTTTTTAAAATATCCCAAATATCCCAATTTGGAGGCCTTAGCCATGTTTTGGAGCCAAATTCTAGCTCTTTGCACTTATTCGCAGTTTGAAATTGCGACTTTTTTATACCCAACATATGCCAAGTACTGAAAGCGGCGTTTGGTCACATTTGTCCCAATCCTCCCTGCAATTTTCTAAATATCCCAAAAATCCCAATATCGAGGCCTGAGTCATAATTTGGAGCCAACGTCTGGCTCTCTGAACGTATTCATATTTTGATATTACGACTTTTTATACCCAACATATGCCAAGTACTGAAAGTGGCAGTGAGTCACAATTTGCGCAAACACCCCTGCAGTTTTCAAAATATCCCAAACATCCCAATTTCGATGCCTGAGCCATATTTTGTAGCCAAATTCTGGCTCTCTGCACGTATTCGCAGTTTGAAATTACGACTTTTATACCCAACATCTTGCAAGTACTGAAAGCAGCAGTGAGTCACATTTGGCACAAACTCCCCTGCAGTTTTCAAAATATCCTAAATATCCCAATTTCGAGGCCTGAGCCATATTTTGTAGCCAAATTCTGGCTCTCTGCACGTATTCGCAGTTAGAAATTACGACTTTTTATACCCAACATATGCCAAGTCCTGAAAGCGGCAGTGAGTCACATTTTGCACAAAGTCCCCTGCAGTTTTCGAAAAATTCCAAATATCCCAATTTCGAGGCCTGAGCCATATTTTGTAGCCAAATTCTGGCTCTCTGCACGTATTCGCAGTTAGAAATTACAACTTTTTATACCCAACATATGCCAAGTACTGAAAGCAGCAGAGAGTCACATTTTGCACAAACTCCCCTGCAGTTTTCAAAATATCCCAAATATCCCAATTTCGAGGCCTGAGCCATATTTTGAGCCAAATTCTGGCTCTCTGCACGTATTCGCAGTTTGAAATTACGATTTTTTTATACCCATCATATGCCAATGCGTTTGGTCACATTTGTCTCAATCCCCCCTGCAGTTTTCAAAATATCCCAAGCATCCTAATTTCGAGGCCTGAGCCATATTTTGTAGCTAAATTCTGGCTCTATGCACGTATTCGCAGATTGAATTTATGACTTTTTATACCCAACATATGCCAAGTCCTGAAAGTGGCAGTGAGTCACATTTTGCACAAACTCCCCTGCAGTTTTCGAAATATCCCAAATATCCCAATTTCGAGGCCTGAGCCATATTTTGGAGCCAAATTCTGGCTCTCTGCACGTATTCGCAGTTTGAAATTACGACTTTTTATACCCAATATATGCCTAATACTGAAAGCAGCAGTGAGTCACATTTTGCACAAACTCACCTGCAGTTTTTAAAATATCCCAAATATCCCAATTTGGAGGCCTTAGCCATGTTTTGGAGCCAAATTCTAGCTCTTTGCACTTATTCGCAGTTTGAAATTGCGACTTTTTTATACCCAACATATGCCAAGTACTGAAAGCGGCGTTTGGTCACATTTGTCCCAATCCTCCCTGCAATTTTCTAAATATCCCAAAAATCCCAATATCGAGGCCTGAGTCATAATTTGGAGCCAACGTCTGGCTCTCTGAACGTATTCATATTTTGATATTACGACTTTTTATACCCAACATATGCCAAGTACTGAAAGTGGCAGTGAGTCACAATTTGCGCAAACACCCCTGCAGTTTTCAAAATATCCCAAACATCCCAATTTCGATGCCTGAGCCATATTTTGTAGCCAAATTCTGGCTCTCTGCACGTATTCGCAGTTTGAAATTACGACTTTTATACCCAACATCTTGCAAGTACTGAAAGCAGCAGTGAGTCACATTTGGCACAAACTCCCCTGCAGTTTTCAAAATATCCTAAATATCCCAATTTCGAGGCCTGAGCCATATTTTGTAGCCAAATTCTGGCTCTCTGCACGTATTCGCAGTTTGAAATTACGACTTTTATACCCAACATCTTCCAAGTACTGAAAGCAGCAGTGAGTCACATTTTGCACAAACTCCCCTGCAGTTTTCAAAATATCCCAAATATCCCAATTTCGTGGCCTGAGCCATATTTTGGAGCCAAATTCTGGCTCTCTGCACGTATTCGCAGTTTGAAATTACGACTTTTTTATACCCAACATATGCCAATGCGTTTGGTCACATTTTTCTCAATCCCCCCTGCATTTTTCAAAATATCCCAAACATCTCAATTTCGAGGCCTGGGCCATATTTAAGAGTCAAATTCTGGCTCTCTGCACGTATTCGCAGTTTGAAATTACGACTTTTTATACCCAACATATGCCAAGTCCTGAAAGCGGCAATGAGTCACATTTTGCACAAACTCCCCTGCAGTTTTCGAAATATTCCGAATAGCCCAATTTCGAGGCCTGAGCCATATTTTGGAGCCAAATTCTGGCTCTCTGCACGTATTCGCAGTTTGAAATTACGAGTTTTATACCCAACATATACCAAGTACTGAAAGCAGCTGTGAGTCACATTTTGCACAAACTCCCCTGCAGTTTTCAAAATATCCCAAATATCCCAATTTCGAGGCCTTTGTCATGTTTTGGAGCCAAATTCTGGCTCTCTGCACGTATTCGCAGTTTGAAATTGCGACTTTTTTATGCCCAACATATGCCAAGTACTGAAAGCGGCGTTTGGTAACATTTGTCCCAAACCTCCCTGCAGTTTTCTAAATATCCCAAACATCCCAATATCGAGGCCTGAGTCATATTTTCGAGCCAACGTCTGGCTCTCTGCACGTATTCATATTTTGATATTACTACTTTTTATACCCAACATATGGCAAGTACTGAGAGTGGCAGTGTGTCACATTTTGCGCAAACTCCCATGCAGTTTTCAAAATATCCCAAACATCCCAATATCGAGGCCTGAGTCATAGTTTGGAGCTAACGTCTGGCTCTCTGCACGTATTCATATTTTGATATTACGACTTTTTATGCCAAACATATGCCAAGTACTGAGAGTGGCAGTGAGTCACAATTTGCGCAAACTCCCCTGCAGTTTTCAAAATATCCCAAACATCAAAATTTCGAGGCCTGAGCCATATTTTGTAGCCAAATTCTGGCTCTCTGCACGTATTCGCAGTTTGAAAGTACGACGTTTATACCCAACATCTTCCAAGTACTGAAAGCGGCAGTGAGTCACATTTTGCACAAACTCCCCTGCAGTTTTCGAAATATTCCCAATATCACAATTTCGAGGCCTGAGCCATATTTTGTAGCCAAATTCTGGCTCTCTGCACGTATTCGCAGTTAGAAATCATGACTTTTTTAACCCAACAAATGCCAAGTACTGAAAGCAGCAGTGAGTCACATTTTGCACAAACTCCCCTGCAGTTATAAAAATATCCCAAATATCCCAATTTCGAGGCCTGAGCCATATTTTGGAGCCAAATTCTGGCTCCCTGCACGTATTCGCAGTTTGAAATTACGACTTTTTATACCCAACATATGCCAAGTAGTAAAAGCGGCGTTTGGTCACATCTGTCCCAATCCCCCCTGAAGTTTTCAAAATATCCCAAACATCTCAATTTCGAGGCCTGAGCCATATTTTGGAGCCAAATTCTGGCTCCCTGCACGTATTCGCAGTTTGAAATTACGAATTTTTATACCCAACATATGCCAAGTCCTGAAAGCGGCAGTGAGTCACATTTTGCACAAACTCCCCTGCAGTTTTCGAAATATTCCAAATATCCCAATTTCGAGGCCTGAACCATATTTTAGAGCCAAATTCTGGCTCTCTGCACGTATTCGCAGTTTGAAATTACGAGTTTTATACCCAACATATACCAAGTACTGAAAGCAGCTGTGAGTCACATTTTGCACAAACTCCCCTGCAGTTTTCAAAATATCCCAAATATCCCAATTTCGAGGCCTTTGTCATGTTTTGCAGCCAAATTCTGGCTCTCTGCACGTATTCGCAGTTTGAAATTGCGACTTTTTTATGCCCAACATATGCCAAGTACTGAAAGCGGCGTTTGGTAACATTTGTCCCAAACCTCCTTGCAGTTTTCTAAATATCCCAAACATCCCAATATCTAGGCCTGAGTCATATTTTCGAGCCAACGTCGGGCTCTCTGCACGTATTAATATTTTGATATTACGACTTTTTATACCCAACATATGCCAAGTACTGAAAGTGGCAGTGAGTCACATTGTGCGCAAACTCCCCTGCAGTTTTCAAAATATCCCAAACATCCAAATTTCGAGGCCTGAGCCATATTTTGTAGCCAAATTCTGGCTCTCTGCACGTATTCATATTTTGATATTACGACTTTTTATACCCAACATATACCAAGTACTGAAAGCAGCTGTGAGTCACATTTTGCGCAAACTCCCCTGCAGTTTTTAGAATATCCCAAACATCTAAATTTCAAGGCCTGAGCCATATTTTGGAGCCAAATTCTGGCTATCTGCACGTATTCGCAGTTTGAAATTACGAATTTTTATACCCAACTTATGCCAAGTACTGAAAGCGACGTTTGGTCATATTTGTCCCAAACCTCCCTGCAGTTTTCAAAATATCCCGAACATCCCAATTTCCTGACCTGAGCCATATTTTGGAGCCAAATTCTGGCTCTATGCATGTATTCGCAGATTGAATTTATGACTTTTTATACCCAACATATGCCAAGTCCTGAAAGTGGCAGTGAGTCACATTTTGCACAAACTCCCCTGCAGTTTTCGATATATCCGAAATATCCCAATTTCGAGGCCTTTGTCATGTTTTGGAGCCAAATTCTGGCTCTCTGCATGTATTCGCAGTTTGAAATTGCGACTTTTTTATGCCTAACTTATGCCAAGTACTGAAAGCGGCGTTTGGTAACATTTGTCCCAAACCTCCCTGCAGTTTTCTAAATATCCCAAACATCCCAATATCGAGGCCTGAGTCATATTTTCGAGCCAACGTCTGGCTCTCTCCACGTATTCATATTTTGATATTACGACTTTTTATACCCAACATATGCCAAGTACTGAAAGTGGCAGTGAGTCACATTTTGCGCAAATTCCCCTGCAGTTTTCAAAATATCCCAAACATCCCAATTTCGAGGCCTGAGCCATATTTTGTAGCCAAATTCTGGCTCTCTGCACGTATTCATATTTTGATATTACGACTTTTTATACCCAACATATGCCAAGTACTGAAAGTGGCAGTGAGTCACATTTTGCGCAAACTCCCCTGCAGTTTTCAAAATATCCCAAAAATCCCAATTTCGAGGCCTGAGCCATATTTTGTACCCAAATTCTGGCTCTCTGCACGTATTCGCAGTTTGAAATTGCGAATTTTTTATGCCCAACATATGCTAAGTACTAAAAGCGGCGTTTGGTCTCATCTGTCACAATCCCCCCTGCAGTTTTCAGAATATCCAAAACATCTAAATTTCAAGGCCTTAGCCATATTTAGGAGCCAAATTCTGGTTCTCTGCACGTATTCGCAGTTTGAAATAACGAATTTTTATACCCAACTTATGCCAAGTACTGAAAGCGGCGTTTGGTCACATTTGTCCCAAAGCTCCCTGCAGTTTTCCAAATATCCCAAACATGCTAACTTCGAGGCCCGAGCCATATTTTGGACCCAAATTCTGGCTCTTTGCACGTATTCGCAGTTTGAAATTACGGTTTTATATACCCAACATATGCGAAGTACTGAAAGCGACGTTTGTCATATTTGTCCCAAACCTCCCTGCAGTTTTCAAAATATCCCGAACATCCCAATTTCGAGGCCTGAGCCATATTTTGGCGCCAAATTCTGGCTCTATGCACGTATTCGCAGATTGAATTTATGATTTTTATACCCAACATATGCCAAGTCCTGAAAGTGGCAGTGAGTCACATTTCGCACAAACTCCCCTGCAGTTTTCGAAATATAAAAAATATCCCAATTTCGAGGCCTGAGCCATATTTTGGAGCCAAATTCTGGCTCTCTGCACGTATTCGCAGTTTGAAATTACGACTTTTTATACCCAATATATGCCTAATACTGAAAGCAGCAGTGAGTCATATTTTGCACAAACTCACCTGCAGTTTTTAAAATATCCCAAATATCCCAATTTGGAGGCCTTAGCCATGTTTTGGAGCCAAATTCTAGCTCTTTGCACTTATTCGCAGTTTGAAATTGCGACTTTTTTATACCCAACATATGCCAAGTACTGAAAGCGGCGTTTGGTCACATTTGTCCCAATCCTCCCTGCAATTTTCTAAATATCCCAAAAATCCCAATATCAAGGCCTGAGTCATAATTTGGAGCCAACGTCTGGCTCTCTGAACGTATTCATATTTTGATATTACGACTTTTTATACCCAACATATGCCAAGTACTGAAAGTGGCAGTGAGTCACAATTTGCGCAAACACCCCTGCAGTTTTCAAAATATCCCAAACATCCCAATTTCGATGCCTGAGCCATATTTTGTAGCCAAATTCTGGCTCTCTGCACGTATTCGCAGTTTGAAATTACGACTTTTATACCCAACATCTTGCAAGTACTGAAAGCAGCAGTGAGTCACATTTGGCACAAACTCCCCTGCAGTTTTCAAAATATCCTAAATATCCCAATTTCGAGGCCTGAGTCATATTTTGTAGCCAAATTCTGGCTCTCTGCACGTATTCGCAGTTAGAAATTACGACTTTTTATACCCAACATATGCCAAGTCCTGAAAGCGGCAGTGAGTCACATTTTGCACAAAGTCCCCTGCAGTTTTCGAAAAATTCCAAATATCCCAATTTCGAGGCCTGAGCCATATTTTGTAGCCAAATTCTGGCTCTCTGCACGTATTCGCAGTTAGAAATTACAACTTTTTATACCCAACATATGCCAAGTACTGAAAGCAGCAGAGAGTCACATTTTGCACAAACTCCCCTGCAGTTTTCAAAATATCCCAAATATCCCAATTTCGAGGCCTGAGCCATATTTTGAGCCAAATTCTGGCTCTCTGCACGTATTCGCAGTTTGAAATTACGATTTTTTTATACCCATCATATGCCAATGCGTTTGGTCACATTTGTCTCAATCCCCCCTGCAGTTTTCAAAATATCCCAAGCATCCTAATTTCGAGGCCTGAGCCATATTTTGTAGCCAAATTCTGGCTCTATGCACGTATTCGCAGATTGAATTTATGACTTTTTATACCCAACATATGCCAAGTCCTGAAAGTGGCAGTGAGTCACATTTTGCACAAACTCCCCTGCAGTTTTCGAAATATCCCAAATATCCCAATTTCGAGGCCTGAGCCATATTTTGGAGCCAAATTCTGGCTCTCTGCACGTATTCGCAGTTTGAAATTACGACTTTTTATACCCAACACATGCCAAGTAGTAAAAGCGGCGTTTGGTCACATCTGTCCCAATCCCCCCTGCAGTTTTCAAAATATCCCAAACATCTCAATTTCGAGGCCTGAGCCATATTTTGGAGCCAAATTCTGGCTCTCTGCACGTATTCGCGGTTTGAAATTACGACTTTTTCTACCCAACATATGCCAAGTCCTGAAAGCGACAATGAGTCACATTTTGCACAAACTCCCCTGCAGTTTTCGAAATATTCCAAATATCCCAATTTCGAGGCCTGAGCCATATTTTGGAGCCAAATTCTGGCTCTCTGCACGTATTCGCAGTTTGAAATTGCGACTTTTTTATGCCCAACATATGCCAAGTACTGAAAGCGGCGTTTGGTAACATTTGTCCCAAACCTTCCTGCAGTTTTCTAAATATCCCAAACATCCCAATATCGAGGCCTGAGTCATATTTTCGAGCCAACGTCTGGCTCTCTGCACGTATTCATATTTTGATATTACGACTTTTTATACCCAACATATGCCAAGTACTGAAAGTGGCAGTGAGTCACATTTTGCGCAAACTCCCCTGCAGTTTTCAAAATATCCCAAACATCCCAATTTCGAGGCCTGAGTCATATTTTGTAGCCAAATTCTGGCTCTATGCACGTATTCATATTTTGATATTACGACTTTTTATACCCAACATATGCCAAGTACTGAAAGTGGCAGTGAGTCACATTTTGCACAAACTCCCCTGCAGTTTTCAAAATATCCCAAAAATCCCAATTTCGAGGCCTGAGCCATATTTTGTAGCCAAATTCTGGCTCTCTGCACGTATTCGCAGTTTGAAATTACGACTTTTTATACCCAACATATGCCAAGTACTAAAAGCGTCGTTTGGTCTCATCTGTCACAATCCCCCCAGCAGTTTTCAGAATATCCCAAACATCTCAATTTCAAGGCCTGAGCCATATTTTGGAGCCAAATTCTGGCTCTCTGCACGTATTCGCAGTTTGAAATTACGAATTTTTATACCCAACTTATGCCAAGTACTGAAAGCGGCGTTTGGTCACATTTGTCCCAAACCTCCCTGCAGTTTTCCAAATATCCCAAACATGCTAATTACGAGGCCCGAGCCATATTTTGGAGCCAAATTCTGGCTCTCTGCACGTATTCGCAGTTTGAAATTACGGTTTTATATACCCAACATATGCCAAGTACTGAAAGCGACGTTTGGTCATATTTGTCCCAAACCTCCCTGCAGTTTTCAAAATATCCCGAACATCCCAATTTCCTGACCTGAGCCATATTTTGGAGCCAAATTCTGGCTCTATGCACGTATTCGCAGATTGAATTTATGACTTTTTATACCCAACATATGCCAAGTCCTGAAAGTGGCAGTGAGTCACATTTTGCACAAACTCCCCTGCAGTTTTCGATATATCCGAAATATCCCAATTTCGAGGCCTGAGCCATATTTTGGAACCAAATTCTAGCTCTTTGCACGTATTCGCAGTTTGAAATTGCGACTTTTTTATACCCAACATATGCCAAGTACTGAAAGCGGCATTTGGTCACATTTGTCCCAATCCTCCCTGCAATTTTCTAAATATCACAAACATCCCAATATCGAGGCCTGAGTCATAATTTGGAGCCAACGTCTGGCTCTCTGCATGTATTCATATTTTGATATTACGATTTTTTATACCCAACATATGCCAAGTACTGAAAGTGGCAGTGAGTCACAATTTGCGCAAACTCCCCTGCATTTTTTCAAATATCCCAAACATCCCAATTTCGAGGCCTGAGCCATATTTTGTAGCCAAATTCTGGCTCTCTGCACGTATTCGCAGTTTGAAATTACGACTTTTATACCCAACATCTTCCAAGTACTGAAAGCAGCAGTGAGTCACATTTTGCACAAACTCCCCTGCAGTTTTCAAAATATCCCAAATATCCCAATTTCGTGGCCTGAGCCATATTTTGGAGCCAAATTCTGGCTCTCTGCACGTATTCGCAGTTTGAAATTACGACTTTTTTATACCCAACATATGCCAATGCGTTTGGTCACATTTTTCTCAATCCCCCCTGCATTTTTCAAAATATCCCAAACATCTCAATTTCGAGGCCTGGGCCATATTTAAGAGTCAAATTCTGGCTCTCTGCACGTATTCGCAGTTTGAAATTACGACTTTTTATACCCAACATATGCCAAGTCCTGAAAGCGGCAATGAGTCACATTTTGCACAAACTCCCCTGCAGTTTTCGAAGTATTCCGAATAGCCCAATTTCGAGGCCTGAGCCATATTTTGGAGCCAAGTTCTGGCTCTCTGCACGTATTCGCAGTTTGAAATTACGAGTTTTATACCCAACATATACCAAGTACTGAAAGCAGCTGTGAGTCACATTTTGCACAAACTCCCCTGCAGTTTTCAAAATATCCCAAATATCCCAATTTCGAGGCCTTTGTCATGTTTTGGAGCCAAATTCTGGCTCTCTGCACGTATTCGCAGTTTGAAAGTACGACTTTTATACCCAACATCTTCCAAGTACTGAAAGCGGCAGTGAGTCACATTTTGCACAAACTCCCCTGCAGTTTTCGAAATATTCCCAATATCACAATTTCGAGGCCTGAGCCATATTTTGTAGCCAAATTCTGGCTCTCTGCACGTATTCGCAGTTAGAAATTATGACTTTTTTAACCCAACAAATGCCAAGTACTGAAAGCAGCAGTGAGTCACATTTTGCACAAACTCCCCTGCAGTTATAAAAATATCCCAAATATCCCAATTTCGAGGCCTGAGCCATATTTTGGAGCCAAATTCTGGCTCTCTGCACGTATTCGCAGTTTGAAATTACGACTTTTTATACCCAACATATGCCAAGTAGTAAAAGCGGCGTTTGGTCACATCTGTCCCAATCCCCCCTGAAGTTTTCAAAATATCCCAAACATCTCAATTTCGAGGCCTGAGCCATATTTTGGAGCCAAATTCTGGCTCCCTGCACGTATTCGCAGTTTGAAATTACGAATTTTTATACCCAACATATGCCAAGTCCTGAAAGCGGCAGTGAGTCACATTTTGCACAAACTCCCCTGCAGTTTTCGAAATATTCCAAATATCCCAATTTCGAGGCCTGAACCATATTTTAGAGCCAAATTCTGGCTCTCTGCACGTATTCGCAGTTTGAAATTACGAGTTTTATACCCAACATATACCAAGTACTGAAAGCAGCTGTGAGTCACATTTTGCACAAACTCCCCTGCAGTTTTCAAAATATCCCAAATATCCCAATTTCGAGGCCTTTGTCACGTTTTGCAGCCAAATTCTGGCTCTCTGCACGTATTCGCAGTTTGTAATTGCGACTTTTTTATGCCCAACATATGCCAAGTACTGAAAGCGGCGTTTGGTAACATTTGTCCCAAACCTCCTTGCAGTTTTCTAAATATCCCAAACATCCCAATATCTAGGCCTGAGTCATATTTTCGAGCCAACGTCTGGCTCTCTGCACGTATTAATATTTTGATATTACGACTTTTTATACCCAACATATGCCAAGTACTGAAAGTGGCAGTGAGTCACATTGTGCGCAAACTCCCCTGCAGTTTTCAAAATATCCCAAACATCCCAATTTCGAGGCCTGAGCCATATTTTGTAGCCAAATTCTGGCTCTCTGCACGTATTCATATTTTGATATTACGACTTTTTATACCCAACATATACCAAGTACTGAAAGCAGCTGTGAGTCACATTTTGCGCAAACTCCCCTGCAGTTTTTAGAATATCCCAAACATCTAAATTTCAAGGCCTGAGCCATATTTTGGAGCCAAATTCTGGCTATCTGCACGTATTCGCAGTTTGAAATTACGAATTTTTATACCCAACTTATGCCAAGTACTGAAAGCGACGTTTGGTCATATTTGTCCCAAACCTCCCTGCAGTTTTCAAAATATCCCGAACATCCCAATTTCCTGACCTGAGCCATATTTTGGAGCCAAATTCTGGCTCTATGCACGTATTCGCAGATTGAATTTATGACTTTTTATACCCAACATATGCCAAGTCCTGAAAGTGGCAGTGAGTCACATTTTGCACAAACTCCCCTGCAGTTTTCGATATATCCGAAATATCCCAATTTCGAGGCCTTTGTCATGTTTTGGAGCCAAATTCTGGCTCTCTGCACGTATTCGCAGTTTGAAATTGCGACTTTTTTATGCCTAACTTATGCCAAGTACTGAAAGCGGCGTTTGGTAACATTTGTCCCAAACCTCCCTGCAGTTTTCTAAATATCCCAAACATCCCAATATCGAGGCCTGAGTCATATTTTCGAGCCAACGTCTGGCTCTCTGCACGTATTCATATTTTGATATTACGACTTTTTATACCCAACATATGCCAAGTACTGAAAGTGGCAGTGAGTCACATTTTGCGCAAATTACCCTGCAGTTTTCAAAATATCCCAAACATCCCAATTTCGAGGCCTGAGCCATATTTTGTAGCCAAATTCTGGCTCTCTGCACGTATTCATATTTTGATATTACGACTTTTTATACCCAACATATGCCAAGTACTGAAAGTGGCAGTGAGTCACATTTTGCGCAAACTCCCCTGCAGTTTTCAAAATATCCCAAAAATCCCAATTTCGAGGCCTGAGCCATATTTTGTACCCAAATTCTGGCTCTCTGCACGTATTCGCAGTTTGAAATTGCGAATTTTTTATGCCCAACATATGCTAAGTACTAAAAGCGGCGTTTGGTCTCATCTGTCACAATCCCCCCTGCAGTTTTCAGAATATCCAAAACATCTAAATTTCAAGGCCTTAGCCATATTTAGGAGCCAAATTCTGGTTCTCTGCACGTATTCGCAGTTTGAAATAACGAATTTTTATACCCAACTTATGCCAAGTACTGAAAGCGGCGTTTGGTCACATTTGTCCCAAAGCTCCCTGCAGTTTTCCAAATATCCAAAACATGCTAACTTCGAGGCCCGAGCCATATTTTGGAGCCAAATTCTGGCTCTTTGCACGTATTCGCAGTTTGAAATTACGGTTTTATATACCCAACATATGCGAAGTACTGAAAGCGACGTTTGTCATATTTGTCCCAAACCTCCCTGCAGTTTTCAAAATATCCCGAACATCCCAATTTCGAGGCCTGAGCCATATTTTGGAGCCAAATTCTGGCTCTATGCACGTATTCGCAGATTGAATTTATGATTTTTATACCCAACATATGCCAAGTCCTGAAAGTGGCAGTGAGTCACATTTCGCACAAACTCCCCTGCAGTTTTCGAAATATCAAAAATATCCCAATTTCGAGGCCTGAGCCATATTTTGGAGCCAAATTCTGGCTCTCTGCACGTATTCGCAGTTTGAAATTACGACTTTTTATACCCAATATATGCCTAATACTGAAAGCAGCAGTGAGTCACATTTTGCACAAACTCACCTGCAGTTTTTAAAATATCCCAAATATCCCAATTTGGAGGCCTTAGCCATGTTTTGGAGCCAAATTCTAGCTCTTTGCACTTATTCGCAGTTTGAAATTGCGACTTTTTTATACCCAACATATGCCAAGTACTGAAAGCGGCGTTTGGTCACATTTGTCCCAATCCTCCCTGCAATTTTCTAAATATCCCAAAAATCCCAATATCGAGGCCTGAGTCATAATTTGGAGCCAACGTCTGGCTCTCTGAACGTATTCATATTTTGATATTACGACTTTTTATACCCAACATATGCCAAGTACTGAAAGTGGCAGTGAGTCACAATTTGCGCAAACACCCCTGCAGTTTTCAAAATATCCCAAACATCCCAATTTCGATGCCTGAGCCATATTTTGTAGCCAAATTCTGGCTCTCTGCACGTATTCGCAGTTTGAAATTACGACTTTTATACCCAACATCTTGCAAGTACTGAAAGCAGCAGTGAGTCACATTTGGCACAAACTCCCCTGCAGTTTTCAAAATATCCTAAATATCCCAATTTCGAGGCCTGAGCCATATTTTGTAGCCAAATTCTGGCTCTCTGCACGTATTCGCAGTTAGAAATTACGACTTTTTATACCCAACATATGCCAAGTCCTGAAAGCGGCAGTGAGTCACATTTTGCACAAAGTCCCCTGCAGTTTTCGAAAAATTCCAAATATCCCAATTTCGAGGCCTGAGCCATATTTTGTAGCCAAATTCTGGCTCTCTGCACGTATTCGCAGTTAGAAATTACAACTTTTTATACCCAACATATGCCAAGTACTGAAAGCAGCAGAGAGTCACATTTTGCACAAACTCCCCTGCAGTTTTCAAAATATCCCAAATATCCCAATTTCGAGGCCTGAGCCATATTTTGAGCCAAATTCTGGCTCTCTGCACGTATTCGCAGTTTGAAATTACGATTTTTTTATACCCATCATATGCCAATGCGTTTGGTCACATTTGTCTCAATCCCCCCTGCAGTTTTCAAAATATCCCAAGCATCCTAATTTCGAGGCCTGAGCCATATTTTGTAGCCAAATTCTGGCTCTATGCACGTATTCGCAGATTGAATTTATGACTTTTTATACCCAACATATGCCAAGTCCTGAAAGTGGCAGTGAGTCACATTTTGCACAAACTCCCCTGCAGTTTTCGAAATATCCCAAATATCCCAATTTCGAGGCCTGAGCCATATTTTGGAGCCAAATTCTGGCTCTCTGCACGTATTCGCAGTTTGAAATTACGACTTTTTATACCCAACATATGCCAAGTAGTAAAAGCGGCGTTTGGTCACATCTGTCCCAATCCCCCCTGCAGTTTTCAAAATATCCCAAACATCTCAATTTCGAGGCCTGAGCCATATTTTGGAGCCAAATTCTGGCTCTCTGCACGTATTCGCGGTTTGAAATTACGACTTTTTCTACCCAACATATGCCAAGTCCTGAAAGCGACAATGAGTCACATTTTGCACAAACTCCCCTGCAGTTTTCGAAATATTCCAAATATCCCAATTTCGAGGCCTGAGCCATATTTTGGAGCCAAATTCTGGCTCTCTGCACGTATTCGCAGTTTGAAATTGCGACTTTTTTATGCCCAACATATGCCAAGTACTGAAAGCGGCGTTTGGTAACATTTGTCCCAAACCTTCCTGCAGTTTTCTAAATATCCCAAACATCCCAATATCGAGGCCTGAGTCATATTTTCGAGCCAACGTCTGGCTCTCTGCACGTATTCATATTTTGATATTACGACTTTTTATACCCAACATATGCCAAGTACTGAAAGTGGCAGTGAGTCACATTTTGCGCAAACTCCCCTGCAGTTTTCAAAATATCCCAAACATCCCAATTTCGAGGCCTGAGTCATATTTTGTAGCCAAATTCTGGCTCTATGCACGTATTCATATTTTGATATTACGACTTTTTATACCCAACATATGCCAAGTACTGAAAGTGGCAGTGAGTCACATTTTGCACAAACTCCCCTGCAGTTTTCAAAATATCCCAAAAATCCCAATTTCGAGGCCTGAGCCATATTTTGTAGCCAAATTCTGGCTCTCTGCACGTATTCGCAGTTTGAAATTACGACTTTTTATACCCAACATATGCCAAGTACTAAAAGCGTCGTTTGGTCTCATCTGTCACAATCCCCCCTGCAGTTTTCAGAATATCCCAAACATCTCAATTTCAAGGCCTGAGCCATATTTTGGAGCCAAATTCTGGCTCTCTGCACGTATTCGCAGTTTGAAATTACGAATTTTTATACCCAACTTATGCCAAGTAATGAAAGCGGCGTTTGGTCACATTTGTCCCAAACCTCCCTGCAGTTTTCCAAATATCCCAAACATGCTAATTACGAGGCCCGAGCCATATTTTGGAGCCAAATTCTGGCTCTCTGCATGTATTCATATTTTGATATTACGATTTTTTATACCCAACATATGCCAATGCGTTTGGTCACATTTTTCTCAATCCCCCCTGCATTTTTCAAAATATCCCAAACATCTCAATTTCGAGGCCTGGGCCATATTTAAGAGTCAAATTCTGGCTCTCTGCACGTATTCGCAGTTTGAAATTACGACTTTTTATACCCAACATATGCCAAGTCCTGAAAGCGGCAATGAGTCACATTTTGCACAAACTCCCCTGCAGTTTTCGAAATATTCCGAATAGCCCAATTTCGAGGCCTGAGCCATATTTTGGAGCCAAATTCTGGCTCTCTGCACGTATTCGCAGTTTGAAATTACAAGTTTTATACCCAACATATACCAAGTACTGAAAGCAGCTGTGAGTCACATTTTGCACAAACTCCCCTGCAGTTTTCAAAATATCACAAATATCCCAATTTCGAGGCCTTTGTCATGTTTTGGAGCCAAATTCTGGCTCTCTGCACGTATTCGCAGTTTGAAATTGCGACTTTTTTATGCCCAACATATGCCAAGTACTGAAAGCGGCGTTTGGTAACATTTGTCCCAAACCTCCCTGCAGTTTTCTAAATATCCCAAACATCCCAATATCGAGGCCTGAGTCATATTTTCGAGCCAACGTCTGGCTCTCTGCACGTATTCATATTTTGATATTACTACTTTTTATACCCAACATATGGCAAGTACTGAGAGTGGCAGTGTGTCACATTTTGCGCAAACTCCCATGCAGTTTTCAAAATATCCCAAACATCCCAATATCGAGGCCTGAGTCATAGTTTGGAGCTAACGTCTGGCTCTCTGCACGTATTCATATTTTGATATTACGACTTTTTATGCCAAACCTATGCCAAGTACTGAAAGTGGCAGTGAGTCACAATTTGCGCAAACTCCCCTGCAGTTTTCAAAATATCCCAAACATCAAAATTTCGAGGCCTGAGCCATATTTTGTAGCCAAATTCTGGCTCTCTGCACGTATTCGCAGTTTGAAATTACGACTTTTTATACCCAACATATGCCAAGTAGTAAAAGCGGCGTTTGGTCACATCTGTCCCAATCCCCCCTGAAGTTTTCAAAATATCCCAAACATCTCAATTTCGAGGCCTGAGCCATATTTTGGAGCCAAATTCTGGCTCCCTGCACGTATTCGCAGTTTGAAATTACGAATTTTTATACCCAACATATGCCAAGTCCTGAAAGCGGCAGTGAGTCACATTTTGCACAAACTCCCCTGCAGTTTTCTAAATATTCCAAATATCCCAATTTCGAGGCCTGAACCATATTTTAGAGCCAAATTCTGGCTCTCTGCACGTATTCGCAGTTTGAAATTAAGAGTTTTATACCCAACATATACCAAGTACTGAAAGCAGCTGTGAGTCACATTTTGCACAAACTCCCCTGCAGTTTTCAAAATATCCCAAATATCCCAATTTCGAGGCCTTTGTCATGTTTTGCAGCCAAATTCTGGCTCTCTGCACGTATTCGCAGTTTGAAATTGCGACTTTTTTATGCCCAACATATGCCAAGTACTGAAAGCGGCGTTTGGTAACATTTGTCCCAAACCTCCTTGCAGTTTTCTAAATATCCCAAACATCCCAATATCTAGGCCTGAGTCATATTTTCGAGCCAACGTCTGGCTCTCTGCACGTATTAATATTTTGATATTACGACTTTTTATACCCAACATATGCCAAGTACTGAAAGTGGCAGTGAGTCACATTGTGCGCAAACTCCCCTGCAGTTTTCAAAATATCCCAAACATCCCAATTTCGAGGCCTGAGCCATATTTTGTAGCCAAATTCTGGCTCTCTGCACGTATTCATATTTTGATATTACGACTTTTTATACCCAACATATACCAAGTACTGAAAGCAGCTGTGAGTCACATTTTGCGCAAACTCCCCTGCAGTTTTTAGAATATCCCAAACATCTAAATTTCAAGGCCTGAGCCATATTTTGGAGCCAAATTCTGGCTATCTGCACGTATTCGCAGTTTGAAATTACGAATTTTTATACCCAACTTATGCCAAGTACTGAAAGCGGCGTTTGGTCACATTTGTCCCAAAGCTCCCTGTAGTTTTCCAAATATCCCAAACATGCTAATTTCGAGGCCCAAGCCATATTTTGGAGCCAAATTCTGGCTCTCAGCACGTATTCGCAGTTTGAAATTACGGTTTTATATACCCAACATATGCCAAGTACTGAAAGTGACAGTGAGTCACATTTTGCACAAACTCCCCTCCAGTTTTCGAAATATCCCAAATATCCCAATTTCGAGGCCTTAGCCATGTTTTGGAGCCAAATTCTGGCTCTTTGCACGTTTTCGCAGTTTGAAATTGCGACTTTTTTTATACCCAACATATGCCAAGTACTGAAAGCGGCGTTTGGTCACATTTGTCCCAATCCTCCCTGCAATTTTCTAAATATCCCAAACATCCCAATATCGAGGCCTGAGTCATAATTTGGAGCCAACGTCTGGCTCTCTGCACGTATTCATATTTTGATATTACGATTTTTTATACCCAACATATGCCAAGTACAGAAAGTGGCAGTGAGTCACAATTTCCGCAAACTCCCCTGTATTTTTTAAAATATCCCAAACATCCCAATTTCGAGGCCTGAGCCATATTTTGTAGCCAAATTCTGGCTCTCTGCACGTTTTCGCAGTTTGAAATTACGACTTTTATACCCAACATCTTCCAAGTACTGAAAGCAGCAGTGAGTCACATTTTGCACAATCTCCCCTGCAGTTTTCAAAATATCCCAAATATCCCAATTTCGAGGCCTGAGCCATATTTTGGAGCCAAATTCTGGCTCTCTGCACGTATTCGCAGTTTGAAATTACGACTTTTTTATACCCAACATATGCCAATGCGTTTGGTCACATTTGTCTCAATCCCCCTGCAGTTTTCAATATATCCCAAACATCCCAATTTCGAGGCCTGAGCCATATTTTGTAGCCAAATTCGGGCTCTCTGCACGTATTCGCAGTTTGAAATTACGACTTTTTTATACCCAACATATGCCAAGTAGTAAAAGCTGCGTTTGGTCACATCTGTCCCAATCCCCCCTGCAGTTTTCAAAATATCCCAAACATCTCAATTTCGAGGCCCGAGCCATATTTTGGAGCCAAATTCTGGCTCTCTGCAAGTATTCGCAGTTTGAAATTTTGACTTTTTATACCCAACATATGCCAAGTCCTGAAAGCGGCAGTGAGTCACATTTTGCACAAACTCCCCTGCAGTTTTCGAAATATTCCAAATATCCCAATTTCGAGGCCTGAGCCATATTTTGGAGCCAAATTCTGGCTCTCTGCACGTATTCGCAGTTTGAAATTACGAGTTTTATACCCAACATATACCAAGTACTGAAAGCAGCTGTGAGTCACATTTTGCACAAACTCCCCTGCAGTTTTCAAAATATCCTAAATATCCCAATTTCGAGGCCTTTGTCATGTTTTGGAGCCAAATTCTGGCTCTCTGCACGTATTCGCAGTTTGAAATTGCGACTTTTTTATGCCCAACATATGCCAAGTACTGAAAGCGGCATTTGGTCACATTGGTCCCAAACCTCCCTGCAGTTTTCAATATATCCTAAATATTCCAATTTCGAGGCCTGAGGCATATTTTGGAGCCAAATTCTGGCTCTCTGCACGTATTAGCTGTTTGAAATTACGACTTTTTATACCCAACATATGCCAATTACTGAAAACTGCGTTTGGTTACTTACATTTGTCCAAAACTCTCCTGCAG
This sequence comes from Procambarus clarkii, assembly GCF_040958095.1. NCBI lineage: Eukaryota > Metazoa > Arthropoda > Malacostraca > Decapoda > Cambaridae > Procambarus > Procambarus clarkii. Next base: position 4,329,110 of record NC_091172.1, read on the forward strand.
TTTTCAAAATATCCCACACATCCCAATTTCGAGGCCTGAGCCATATTTTGGAACCAAATTCTGGCTCTATGCACGTATTCGCAGTATGAAATTACGAGTTTTTTATACCCAACATATGCCAAGTCCTGAAAGCGGCATTGAGTCACATATTGCACAAACTCCCCTGCAGTGTTCGAAATCTCCCAAATATCCCAATTTCGAGGCCTGAGCCATATTTTGAAGCCAAATTCTGGCTCTCTGCACGAATTAGCTGTTTGAAATTACGAGTTTTTTATACCCAACATATGCCAAGTCCTGAAAGCGGCAGTGAGTCACATTTTGCACAAACTCCCCTGCAGTGTTCGAAATCTCCCAAATATCCCAATTTCGAGGCCTGAGCTATATTTTGGATCAAATTCTGGCTCTCTGCACGTATTCGCAGTTTCAAATTACGACTTTTTTATGCTCAACATATGCAATGTACTGAGAGAGGCGTTTGGTCACATTTGTCCCAAACCCTCACTGCAGTTTTCAAAATATCCCAATTATCTCAATTTCGGAGGCCGGAGCCATATTTTGGAGCCAAATTCTGGCTCTCTGCACGTATTCACAGTTTGAAATTATGACTTTTTGTACCCAAAATATGCCAAGTCCTGAAAGCGGCAGTGAGTCACATTTTGCACAAACTCCCTTGCAGTTTTCGAAATAACCCAAATATCCCAATTTCGACACCTTAGCCATATTTTGGAGCCAAATTTTAACTCTCTGCACGTATTCGAAGTTTGAAATTACGACTTTTTATACCCAACATATGCCAAGTGCTGAAAGCAGCTGTGAGTCACATTTAGCACAAACTCCCCTGCAGTTTTCAAAATATCCCAAACATCTCAATATCGAGACCTGAGCCATATTTTGGAGCCAACGTTTGGCTCTCTGCACGAATTCACAGTTTGATATTACGACTTTTTAAACCCAACATTTGCCAAGTACTGAAAGTGGCAGTAAGTCACATTTTGCGCAAACTCCCCTGCAGTTTTCAAAATATCCCAAATATCCCAATTTCGAGGCCAGAGCCATATTTTGGAGCCAAATTCTGGCTCTCTGCACGTATTCACAGTTTGAAATTACGACTTTTTGTACCCATAATATGCCAAGTCCTGAAAGCGGCAGTGAGTCACATTTTGCACAAACTCCCTTGCAGTTTTCGAAATAACCCAAATATCCCAATTTCGACTCCTTAGCCATATTTTGTAGCCAAATTCTGGCTCTCTGCACGTATTCGCAGTTTGAAATTACGACTTTTATACCCAACATCTTCCAAGTAATGAAAGCAGCAGTGAGTCACATTTTGCACAAACTCCCCTGCAGTTTTCAAAATATCCTAAACATCCCACTTTCGTGGCCTGAGCCAAATTTTGGACCCAAATTCAAGCTCTCTGCACGTTTTCGCAGTTTGAAATTACGACTTTTTATACCAAACATATGCCAAGTTTTGAAAGCGGCGTTTGGTCATATTTGTCCCAAACCCTCCTGCAGTTTTCAAAATATCCCAAACATCCCAATTTCGAGGACTGAGCAATATTTTGGAGCCAAATTCTGGCTCTATGCACGTATTCGCAGTTTGAAATTACGACATTTTATACATAACATATGCCAAGTCCAAAAAGCGGCAGTGAGTCATATTTCGCACAAACTCCCCTGCAGTTTTCGAAATATCCCAAATATCCCAATTTTGAGGCCTGAGCCATATTTAGGAGCCAAATTCTGGCTCTCTGTACTTATTCGCAGTTTGAAATTACGACTTTTTTATACCCAACATATACCAAGTACTGAAAGCGGCGTTTGGTCAAATTTGTCCCAAACCCCCCCTGCAGTTTTCAAAATATCCCAAACATCCCAATTTCGACGCCTGCGCCGTATTTTGGCGCCAAATTCTGGCTCTCTGCACGTATTCGCAGTTTGAAATTACGACTTTTTATACACAACATATTACAAGTACTGAAAGCAGCAGTTAGTCACATTTTGCACAAACTCCCCTGCAGTTTTCAAAATATCCCAAACATCCCACTTTCGAGGCTTGAGCCATATTTTGGAGCAAAATTCAAGCTCGCTGCACGTATTCGTAGTGTGAAATTACGACTTTTTATACCCAACATATACCAAGTACTGAAAGCAGCGTTTGGTCAAATTTGTCCCAAACCCCCCCTGCAGTTTTCAAAATATCCCAAACATCCCAATTTCGAGGCCTGAGCCATATTTTGGAGCCAAATTCTGGCTCTATGCACGTATTCGCAGTTTGAAATTACGAATTTTTTATACCCAACATATGCCAAGTACTGAATGCGGCGTTTGGTTACATTTGTCCCAAACCTCCCTGCAGTTTTCAAAATATCCCAAACAACACAATATCGAGGCCTGAGCCACATTTTGGAGCCAAATTCTGGCTCAATGCACGTATTCGCGGTTTGAAATTACGAGATTTTATACCCAACATATGCCGTGTCCTGAAAGCGGCAGAGAGTCACATTTCACACAAACTGCACTGCAGTTTTCAAAATATCCCAAATATCCCAATTTCGAGGATTGAGCAATATTTGGGAGCCAAATTCTGGCTCTCTGCACGTATTCGCAGTTTGAAATTACGACTTTTTTATGCCCAATATATGCCAAGTACTGAAAGTGGCGTTTGGTCACATTTCTTCCAAACCCCCCCTGCAGTTTTCAAAATATCCCAAACATCCCAATTTCGAGGCCTGAGCCATATTTTGGAGCCAAATTCTGGCTCTCTGCACGTATTCGCAGTTTGAAATTACGAGTTTTATACCCAACATATACCAAGTACTGAAAGCAGCTGTGAGTCACATTTTGCACAAACTCCCCTGCAGTTTTCAAAATATCCTAAATATCCCAATTTCGAGGCCTTTGTCATGTTTTGGAGCCAAATTCTGGCTCTCTGCACGTATTCGCAGTTTGAAATTGCGACTTTTTTATGCCCAACATATGCCAAGTACTGAAAGCGGCATTTGGTCACATTGGTCCCAAACCTCCCTGCAGTTTTCAATATATCCCAAATATTCCAATTTCGAGGCCTGAGGCATATTTTGGAGCCAAATTCTGGCTCTCTGCACGTATTAGCTGTTTGAAATTACGACTTTTTATACCCAACATATGCCAATTACTGAAAACTGCGTTTGGTTACATTTGTCCAAAACTCTCCTGCAGTTTTCAAAATATCCCACACATCCCAATTTCGAGGCCTGAGCCATATTTTGGAACCAAATTCTGGCTCTATGCACGTATTCGCAGTATGAAATTACGAGTTTTTTATACCCAACATATGCCAAGTCCTGAAAGCGGCATTGAGTCACATATTGCACAAACTCCCCTGCAGTGTTCGAAATCTCCCAAATATCCCAATTTCGAGGCCTGAGCCATATTTTGAAGCCAAATTCTGGCTCTCTGCACGAATTAGCTGTTTGAAATTACGAGTTTTTTATACCCAACATATGCCAAGTCCTGAAAGCGGCAGTGAGTCACATTTTGCACAAACTCCCCTGCAGTGTTCGAAATCTCCCAAATATCCCAATTTCGAGGCCTGAGCTATATTTTGGATCAAATTCTGGCTCTCTGCACGTATTCGCAGTTTCAAATTACGACTTTTTTATGCTCAACATATGCAATGTACTGAGAGAGGCGTTTGGTCACATTTGTCCCAAACCCTCACTGCAGTTTTCAAAATATCCCAATTATCTCAATTTCGGAGGCCGGAGCCATATTTTGGAGCCAAATTCTGGCTCTCTGCACGTATTCACAGTTTGAAATTATGACTTTTTGTACCCAAAATATGCCAAGTCCTGAAAGCGGCAGTGAGTCACATTTTGCACAAACTCCCTTGCAGTTTTCGAAATAACCCAAATATCCCAATTTCGACACCTTAGCCATATTTTGGAGCCAATTTTAACTCTCTGCACGTATTCGAAGTTTGAAATTTCGACTTTTTATACCCAACATATGCCAAGTGCTGAAAGCAGCAGTGAGTCACATTTAGCACAAACTCCCCTGCAGTTTTCAAAATATCCCAAACATCCCACTTTCGTTGCCTGAGCCAAATTTTGGCCCCAAATTCAAACTCTCTGCACGTTTTCGCAGTTTGAAATTATGATTTTTACACCAAACATATGCCAAGTTCTGAAAGCGGCGTTTGGTCATATTTGTCCCAAACCCTCCTGCAGTTTTCAAAATATCCCAAATATCTCAATTTCGAGGCCTGAGCCATATTTTGGAGTCAAATTCTGTCTCTCTGCACGTATTCGCAGTTTGAAATTACGACTTTTTATACCCAACATATGCCAAGTACTGAATGCAGCAGTGAGTCACATTTTGCACAAACTCCCCTGCAGTTTTCATAATATCCCAAATATCCCAATTACGATGCCTAAGCCATATTTTGGAGCAAATTCTGGCTCTCTGCACGTATTCGCAGTTTGAATTTACGACTTTTTTATACCCAACATATGCCAAGTACTGAAAGCGGCGTTTGATCACATTTGTCCTAAACCTCCCTGCAGTTTTCAAAATATCCCAAACATCTCAATATCGAGACCTGAGCCATATTTTGGAGCCAACGTTTGGCTCTCTGCACGAATTCACAGTTTGATATTACGACTTTTTAAACCCAACATTTGCCAAGTACTGAAAGTGGCAGTAAGTCACATTTTGCGCAAACTCCCCTGCAGTTTTCAAAATATCCCAAATATCCCAATTTCGAGGCCAGAGCCATATTTTGGAGCCAAATTCTGGCTCTCTGCACGTATTCACAGTTTGAAATTACGACTTTTTGTACCCATAATATGCCAAGTCCTGAAAGCGGCAGTGAGTCACATTTTGCACAAACTCCCTTGCAGTTTTCGAAATAACCCAAATATCCCAATTTCGACTCCTTAGCCATATTTTGTAGCCAAATTCTGGCTCTCTGCACGTATTCGCAGTTTGAAATTACGACTTTTATACCCAACATCTTCCAAGTAATGAAAGCAGCAGTGAGTCACATTTTGCACAAACTCCCCTGCAGTTTTCAAAATATCCTAAACATCCCACTTTCGTGGCCTGAGCCAAATTTTGGACCCAAATTCAAGCTCTCGGCACGTTTTCGCAGTTTGAAATTACGACTTTTTATACCAAACATATGCCAAGTTTTGAAAGCGGCGTTTGGTCATATTTGTCCCAAACCCTCCTGCAGTTTTCAAAATATCCCAAACATCCCAATTTCGAGGACTGAGCAATATTTTGGAGCCAAATTCTGGCTCTATGCACGTATTCGCAGTTTGAAATTACGACATTTTATACATAACATATGCCAAGTCCAAAAAGCGGCAGTGAGTCATATTTCGCACAAACTCCCCTGCAGTTTTCGAAATATCCCAAATATCCCAATTTTGAGGCCTGAGCCATATTTAGGAGCCAAATTCTGGCTCTCTGTACTTATTCGCAGTTTGAAATTACGACTTTTTTATACCCAACATATACCAAGTACTGAAAGCGGCGTTTGGTCAAATTTGTCCCAAACCCCCCCTGCAGTTTTCAAAATATCCCAAACATCCCAATTTCGACGCCTGCGCCGTATTTTGGCGCCAAATTCTGGCTCTCTGCACGTATTCGCAGTTTGAAATTACGACTTTTTATACACAACATATTACAAGTACTGAAAGCAGCAGTTAGTCACATTTTGCACAAACTCCCCTGCAGTTTTCAAAATATCCCAAACATCCCACTTTCGAGGCTTGAGCCATATTTTGGAGCAAAATTCAAGCTCGCTGCACGTATTCGTAGTGTGAAATTACGACTTTTTATACCCAACATATACCAAGTACTGAAAGCAGCGTTTGGTCAAATTTGTCCCAAACCCCCCCTGCAGTTTTCAAAATATCCCAAACATCCCAATTTCGAGGCCTGAGCCATATTTTGGAGCCAAATTCTGGCTCTATGCACGTATTCGCAGTTTGAAATTACGAATTTTTTATACCCAACATATGCCAAGTACTGAATGCGGCGTTTGGTTACATTTGTCCCAAACCTCCCTGCAGTTTTCAAAATATCCCAAACAACACAATATCGAGGCCTGAGCCACATTTTGGAGCCAAATTCTGGCTCAATGCACGTATTCGCGGTTTGAAATTACGAGATTTTATACCCAACATATGCCGTGTCCTGAAAGCGGCAGAGAGTCACATTTCACACAAACTGCACTGCAGTTTTCAAAATATCCCAAATATCCCAATTTCGAGGATTGAGCAATATTTGGGAGCCAAATTCTGGCTCTCTGCACGTATTCGCAGTTTGAAATTACGACTTTTTTATGCCCAATATATGCCAAGTACTGAAAGTGGCGTTTGGTCACATTTCTTCCAAACCCCCCCTGCAGTTTTCAAAATATCCCAAACATCCCAATTTCGAGGCCTGAGCAATATTATGGAGCCAAATTCTGGCTCTATTCACGTATTCGCGGTTTGAAATTAAGACATTTTATACGCAACATATGCCAAGTCCTGAAAGCGGCAGTGAATCACATTTCACACAAACTCCCCTGCAGTTTTCAAAATATCCCTAATATCCCAATTTTGAGGCCTGATCCATATGTTGGAGCCAAATTCTGGCTCTCTGCACGTACTTTCAGATTGAAATTACGACTTTTTATACCCAACATATGCCAAGTACTGAAAGTGGCGTTTGAACACATTTGTCCCAAACCTCCCTGCATTTTTCAAAATATCCCAAACATCCAAATTTCGAGGCATGAGCCATATTTTGGAGCCAAATTCTGGCTCTCTGCACGTATTTTCAGTTTGAAATTACGACTTTATATACCCAACATATGCCAAGTACTGAAAGCGACGTTTGGTCATATTTGTCCCAAAACCTCACTGCAGTTTTCAAAATATCTCAAACATCCCAATTTCGACGCCTGAGCCATATTTTGGAGCCAAATTCTGGCTCTCTGCACGTATTCGCACTTTGAAATTACGACTTTATTCAAACATATGCCAAGTCCTGAAAGAGGCAGTGAGTCACGTTTTGCACAAACTCCCTTGCAGTTTTCGAAATATCCAAAATATCCCAATTTCGACACCTGAGCCATATTTTGGAGCCAAATTCTGCCTCTCTGCACGTATTCTCAGTTTGAAATTACCACTATTTTATACCCAACATATGCCAGGTACTGAAAGCGGCGTTTGGTCACATTTGTCTCAATCTCCCTGCAGTTTTCAAAATATCCAAAACATCCCAATTTCGAGGCCTGAGCCATATTTTGGAGCCAAATTCTGGCTCTATGCACGTATTCGTTGTTTGAAATTACGACATTTTATACCCAACATATGCCAAGTCTTGAAAGCGGCAGTGAGTCACATTTCGCACAAACTCCCCTGCAGTTTTCGAAATATCCCAATTTCGAGGACTGAGCCATATTTTGGAGCCAAATGCTGGCTCTCTGCACGTATTCGCAGTTTAAAATTACGAATTTTTATACCCAACATATGCCAAGTACTGAACGCGGCATTTGGTCACATTTGTCCCAAACCACCCCCCCCCTGTAGTTTTAAAAATATCCCAAACATCCCTATTTCGAGGCCTAAGCCAAATTTTGGAGCCAAATTCTGGCTCTATGCACGTATTCGTGGTTTGAAATTACGACATTTTATACCCAACATATGACAAGTCCTGAAAGTGGCGTTTGATCACATTTGTCCCAAACCTCCCTGCAGTTTTCAAAATATCCCAAACATCCCAATTTCGAGGCATGAACAGTATTTTGGAGCCAAATTCTGGCTCTCTGCACGTATTCGCAGTTTGAAATTACGACTTTTTTATACCCAACATATTCCAAGTACTGAAAGCGGCGTTTGGTTACATTTGTCCCAAACCTCCCTGCAGTTTTCAAAATATCCCAAACATAACAATATCGAGGCCTCAGCCATATTTAGGAGCCAAATTCTGGCTCTCTGCACGTATTCGCAGTTTGATATTACGATTTTTATACCCAACATATGCCAAGTACTGAAAGCGGCAGTGAGTCACATTTTGCACAAACTCCCCTGCAGTTTTCAAAATATCCCAAACATCCCAATTTCGAGGCCTGAGCCTAATTTTGGAGCCAAGTTCTGGCTCTCTGCACGTATTCGCAGTTTGAAATTACGACTCTTTTATACCCAACATATACCAAGTACTGAAAGCGGCGTTTGGTCACATTTGTCCCAAACCCTCCCTGCAGTTTTCAAAATATCACAAACATCCCAATTTCGAGGCCTGAGCCATATTTTGGAGCCAAGTTCTGGCTCTATGCACGTATTCGCTGTTTGAAATTACGACATTTTATACCAAACATATGCCAAGTCTTGAAAGCGGCAGTGAGTCCCATTTCGAACAAACTCCCCTGCAGTTTTCGAAATATCCAAAATATCCCAATTTCGAGGCCTGAGCCATATTTTGGAGCCAAATTCTGGCTCTCTGCACGTATTCGCAGTTTGATATTACGACTTTATATACCCAACATATGCCAAGTCCTGAAAGCGGCAGTGAGTCACATTTGGCACAAACTCCCCTGCAGTTTTCAAAATATCCCAAATATCCAAATTTCGAGGCCTGAGGCATAATTTGGATCCAAATTCTGGGTCTCTGCACGTATTCGCAGTTTGAAATTACGACTTTATATACTCAACATATGCCAAGTACTGAAAGCGGCGTTTGGTCACATTTGTCCTAAACTTCCCTGCAGTTTTCTAAATATCCCAAACATCCCAATATCGAGGCCTGAGTCATATTTTGGAGCCAACGTCTGCCTCTCTGCATGCATTCATATTTTGATATTACGACTTTTTATACCCAACATATGCCAAGTACTGAAAGCGGCAGTTAGTCACATTTGGCACAAACTCCCCTGCAGTTTTCGAAATATCCCAAATATCCCAATTTCGAGGCCTGAGCCATATTTTGTGGCCAAATTCTTGCTCTCTGCACGTATTCGCAGTTTGAAATTACGACTTTTATACCCAACATCTTCCAAGTACTGAAACAGCAGTGAGTCACATTTGGCACAAACTCCCCTGCAGTTTTCAAAATATCCCAAATATCCCAATTTCGAGGCCTGAGCCATATTTTGTAGCCAAATTCTGGCTCTCTGCACGTATTCATATTATGATATTACGACTTTTTATACCCAACATATGCCAAGTAATGAAAGTGGCATTGAGTCACATGTTGCGCAAACTCCCCTGCAGTTTTCAAAATATCCCAAATATCCCAATTTCGAGGCCTAAACCATATTTTGTAGCCAAATTCTGGCTCTCTTCACGTATTCGCAGTTTGAAATTACGAATTTTTATTCCCAAAATATGCCAAGTACTAAAAGCGGCGTTTGGTCACATCTATCCCAATCCCCCCTGCAGTTTTCAAAATATCCCAAACATCTCAATTTCAAGGCCTGAGCCATATTTTGTAGTCAAATTCTGGCTCTCTGCATGTATTCGCAGTTTGAAATTACGACTTTTTATACCCAACTTATGCCAAGTACTGAAAGCGGCGTTTGGTCACATTTGTCCCAAAGCTCCCTGCAGTTTTCAAAATATCCCAAACATGCTAATTTCGAGGCCTGAGCTATATTTTGGAGCCAAATTCTGGCTCTCTGCACGTATTCGCAGTTTGAAATTACGGTTTTATATACCCAACATATGCCAAGTACTGAAAGCGACGTTTGGTCATATTTGTCCCAAACCTCCCTGCAGTTTTCAAAATATCCCGAACATCCCAATTTCGAGGCCTGAGCCATATTTTGGAGCCAAATTCTGGCTCTATGCACGTATTCGCTGATTGAATTTATGACTTTTTATACCCAACATATGCCAAGTCCTGAAAGTGACAGTGAGTCACATTTTGCACAAACTCCCCTGCAGTTTTCGAAATATCCCAAATATCCCAATTTCGAGGCCTGAGCAATATTTTGGAGCCAAATTCTGTCTCTCTGCACATATTCGCAGTTTGAAATTACGACTTTTTATACCCAATATATGCCTAGTACTGAAAACAGCAGTGAGTCACATTTTGCACAAACTCCCCTGCAGTTTTTAAAATATCCCAAATATCCCAATTTCGAGGCCTTAGCCATGTTTTGGAGCCAAATTCTTGCTCTTTGCACGTATTCGCAGTTTGAAATTGCGAATTTTTATACCCAACATATGCCAAGTACTGAAAGCAGCAGTGAGTCACATTTGGCACAAACTCCCCTGCAGTTTTCAAAATATGCTAAATATCCCAATTTCGAGGCCTGAGCCATATTTTGTAGCCAAATTCTGGCTCTCTGCACGTATTCGCAGTTTGAAATTTCAACTTTTATACCCAACATCTTCCAAGTACTGAAAGCAGCAGTGAGTCACATTTGGCACAAACTCCCCTGCAGTTTTCAAAATATCCTAAATATCCCAATTTCGAGGCCTGAGCCATATTTTGTAGCCAAATTCTGGCTCTCTGCACGTATTCGCAGTTAGAAATTACGACTTTTTATACCCAACATATGCCAAGTCCTGAAAGCGGCAGTGAGTCACATTTTGCACAAACTCCCCTGCAGTTTTCGAAATATTCCAAATATCCCAATTTCGAGGCTTAACCCATATTTTGTAGCCAAATTCTGGCTCTCTGCACGTATTCGCAGTTTTAAATTACGAATTTTTATTCCCAAAATATGCCAAGTACTAAAAGCGGCGTTTGGTCACATCTGTCCCAATCCCCCCTGCAGTTTTCAAAATATCCCAAACATCTCAATTTCAAGGCCTGAGCCATATTTTGTAGCCAAATTCTGGCTCTCTGCACGTATTCGCAGTTTGAAATTACGACTTTTTATACCCAACATATGCCAAGTAGTAAAAGCGGCGTTTGGTCACATTTGTCCCAAACCTCCCTGCAGTTTTCAAAATATCCCGAACATCCCAATTTCGAGGCCTGAGCCATATTTTGGAGCCAAATTCTGGCTCTATGCACGTATTCGCTGATTGAATTTATGACTTTTTATACCCAACATATGCCAAGTCCTGAAAGTGACAGTGAGTCACATTTTGCACAAACTCCCCTGCAGTTTTCGAAATATCCCGAACATCCCAATTTCGAGGCCTGAGCAATATTTTGGAGCCAAATTCTGGCTCTCTGCACGTATTCGCAGTTAGAAATTACGACTTTTTATACCCAACATATGCCAAGTCCTGAAAGCGGCAGTGAGTCACATTTTGCACAAACTCCTCTGCAGTTTTCGAAATATTCCAAATATCCCAATTTCGAGGCCTGAGCCATATTTTGTAGCCAAATTCCGGCTCTCTGCACGTATTCGCAGTTAGAAATAACGACTTTTTATACCCAACATATGCCAAGTACTGAAAGCAGCAGTGAGTCACATTTTGCACAAACTCCCCTGCAGTTTTCAAAATATCCCAAATATCCCAATTTCGAGGCCAGAGCCATATTTTGAGCCAAATTCTGGCTCTCTGCACGTATTCGCAGTTTGAAATTACGACTTTATTATACCCATCATATGCCAATGCGTTTGGTCACATTTGTCTCAATCCCCCCTGCAGTTTTCAAAATATCCCAAACATCCCAATTTCGAGGCCTGAGCCATATTTTGTAGCCAAATTCTGGCTCTCTGCACGTATTCGCTGTTTGAAATTACGACTTTTTATACCCAACATATGCCAAGTAGTAAAAGCGGCGTTTGGTCACATCTGTCCCAATCCCCCCTGCAGTTTTCAAAATATCCCAAACATCCCAATTTCGAGGCCTGAGCCATATTTTGTAGCCAAATTCTGGCTCTCTGCACGTATTCATATTTTGATATTACGACTTTTTATACCCAACATATGCCAAGTACTGAAAGTGGCAGTGAGTCACATTTTGCGCAAACTCCCCTGCAGTTTTCAAAATATCCCAAAAATCCCAATTTCGAGGCCTGAGCCATATTTTGTAGCCCAATTCTGTCTCTCTGCACGTATTCGCAGTTAGAAATTATGACTTTTATACCCAACAAATGCCAAGTACTGAAAGCAGCAGTGAGTCACATTTTGCACAAACTCCCCTGCAGTTTATAAAAATATCCCAAATATCCCAATTTCGTGGCCTGAGCCATATTTTGGAGCCAAATTCTGGCTCTCTGCACGTATTCGCAGTTTGAAATTACGACTTTTTTATACCCATCATATGCCAATGCGTTTGGTCACATTTGTCTCAATCCCCCCTGCAGTTTTCAAAATATCCAAAACATCCCAATTTCGAGGCCTGAGCCATATGTTGTAGCCAAATTCTGGCTCTCTGCACGTATTCGCAGTTTGAAATTACGACTTTTTATACCCAACATATGCCAAGTAGTAAAAGCGGCGTTTGGTCACATCTGTCCCAATCCCCCCTGCAGTTTTCAAAATATCCCAAACATCTCAATTACGAGGCCTGAGCCATATTTTGGAGCCAAATTCTGGCTCCCTGCACGTATTCGCAGATTGAAATTACGATTTTTTATACCAAACATATGCCAAGTCCTGAAAGCGGCAGTGAGTCACATTTTGCACAAACTCCCCTGCAGTTTTCGAAATATTCCAAATATCCCAATTTCGAGGCCTGAACCATATTTTAGAGCCAAATTCTGGCTCTCTGCACGTATTCGCAGTTTGAAATTACGAGTTTTATACCCAACATATACCAAGTACTGAAAGCAGCTGTGAGTCACATTTTGCACAAACTCCCCTGCAGTTTTCAAAATATCCCAAATATCCCAATTTCGAGGCCTTTGTCATGTTTTGGAGCCAAATTCTGGCTCTCTGCACGTATTCGCAGTTTGAAATTGCGACTTTTTTATGCCCAACATATGCCAAGTACTGAAAGCGGCGTTTGGTAACATTTGTCCCAAACCTCCTTGCAGTTTACTAAATATCCCAAACATCCCAATATCTAGGCCTGAGTCATATTTTCGAGACAACGTCTGGCTCTCTGCACGTATTAATATTTTGATATTACGACTTTTTATACCCAACATATGCCAAGTACTGAAAGTGGCAGTGAGTCACATTGTGCGCAAACTCCCCTGCAGTTTTCAAAATATCCCAAACATCCCAATTTCGAGGCCTGAGCCATATTTTGTAGCCAAATTCTGGCTCTCTGCACATATTCGCAGTTTGAAATTACGACTTTTTATACCCAACATATGCCAAGTAGTAAAAGCGGCGTTTGGTCACATTTGTCCCAAAGCTCCCTGTAGTTTTCCAAATATCCCAAACATGCTAATTTCGAGGCCCAAGCCATATTTTGGAGCCAAATTCTGGCTCTCTGCACGTATTCGCAGTTTGAAATTACGGTTTTATATACCCAACATATGCCAAGTACTGAAAGTGACAGTGAGTCACATTTTGAACAAACTCCCCTCCAGTTTTCGAAATATCCCAAATATCCCAATTTCGAGGCCTGAGCCATATTTTGGAGCCAAATTCTGGCTCTCTGCACGTATTCGCAGTTTGAAATTACGACTTTTTATACCCAATATATGCCTAGTACTGAAAGAAGCAGTGAGTCACATTTTGCACAAACTCACCTGCAGTTTTTAAAATATCCCAAATATCCCATTTTCGAGGCCTTAGCCATGTTTTGGAGCCAAATTCTGGCTCTTTTCACGTTTTCGCAGTATGAAATTGCGACTTTTTTATACCCAACATATGCCAAGTACTGAAAGCGGCGTTTGGTCACATTTGTCCCATTCCTCCCTGCAATTTTCTAAATATCCCAAACATCCCAATATCGAGGCCTGAGTCATAATTTGGAGCCAACGTCTGGCTCTCTGCACGTATTCATATTTTGATATTACGATTTTTTATACCCAACATATGCCAAGTACTGAAAGTGGCAGTGAGTCACAATTTGCGCCAACTCCCCTGCATTTTTAAAATATCCCAAACATCCCAATTTCGAGGCCTGAGCCATATTTTGTAGCCAAATTCTGGCTCTCTGCACGTATTCGCAGTTTGAAATTACGACTTTTATACCCAACATCTTCCAAGTACTGAAAGCAGCAGTGAGTCACATTTTGCACAATCTCCCCTGCAGTTTTCAAAATATCCCAAATATCCCAATTTCGAGGCCTGAGCCATATTTTGGAGCCAAATTCTGGCTCTCTGCCCGTATTCGCAGTTTGAAATTACGACTTTTTTATACCCAACATATGCCAAGTAGTAAAAGCTGCGTTTGGTCACATCTGTCCCAATCCCCCCTGCAGTTTTCAAAATATCCCAAACATCTCAATTTCGAGGCCCGAGCCATATTTTGGAGCCAAATTCTGGCTCTCTGCACGTATTCGCAGTTTGAAATTTTGAATTTTTATACCCAACATATGCCAAGTCCTGAAAGCGGCAGTGAGTCACATTTTGCACAAACTCCCCTGCAGTTTTCGAAATATTCCAAATATCCCAATTTCGAGGCCTGAGCCATATTTTGGAACCAAATTCTGGCTCTCTGCACGTATTCGCAGTTTGAAATTACGAGTTTTATACCCAACATATACCAAGTACTGAAAGCAGCTGTGAGACACATTTTGCCCAAACTCCCCTGCAGTTTTCAAAATATCCTAAATATCCCAATTTCGAGGCCTTTGTCATGTTTTGGAGCCAAATTCTGGCTCTCTGCACGTATTCGCAGTTTGAAATTGCGACTTTTTTATACCCAACATATGCCAAGTAGTAAAAGCTGCGTTTGGTCACATCTGTCCCAATCCCCCCTGCAGTTTTCAAAATATCCCAAACATCTCAATTTCGAGGCCCGAGCCATATTTTGGAGCCAAATTCTGGCTCTCTGCACGTATTCGCAGTTTGAAATTTTGAATTTTTATACCCAACATATGCCAAGTCCTGAAAGCGGCAGTGAGTCACATTTTGCACAAACTCCCCTGCAGTTTTCGAAATATTCCAAATATCCCAATTTCGAGGCCTGAGCCATATTTTGGAACCAAATTCTGGCTCTCTGCACGTATTCGCAGTTTGAAATTACGAGTTTTATACCCAACATATACCAAGTACTGAAAGCAGCTGTGAGTCACATTTTGCACAAACTCCCCTGCAGTTTTCAAAATATCCTAAATATCCCAATTTCGAGGCCTTTGTCATGTTTTGGAGCCAAATTCTGGCTCTCTGCACGTATTCGCAGTTTGAAATTGCGACTTTTTTATGCCCAACATATGCCAAGTACTGAAAGCGGCATTTGGTCACATTGGTCCCAAACCTCCCTGCAGTTTTCAATATATCCCAAATATTCCAATTTCGAGGCCTGAGGCATATTTTGGAGCCAAATTCGGCTCTCTGCACGTATTAGCTGTTTGAAATTACGACTTTTTATACCCAACATATGCCAATTACTGAAAACTGCGTTTGGTTACATTTGTCCAAAACTCTCCTGCAGTTTTCAAAATATCCCACACATCCCAATTTCGAGGCCTGAGCCATATTTTGGAACCAAATTCTGGCTCTATGCACGTATTCGCAGTATGAAATTACGAGTTTTTTATACCAAACATATGCCAAGTCCTGAAAGCGGCAGTGAGTCACATATTGCACAAACTCCCCTGTAGTGTTCGAAATCTCCCAAATATCCCAATTTCGAGGCCTGAGCCATATTTTGAAGCCAAATTCTGGCTCTCTGCACGAATTAGCTGTTTGAAATTACGAGTTTTTTATACCCAACATATGCCAAGTCCTGAAAGCGGCAGTGAGTCACATTTTGCACAAACTCCCCTGCAGTGTTCGAAATCTCCCAAATATCCCAATTTCGAGGCCTGAGCCATATTTTGGATCAAATTCTGGCTCTCTGCACGTATTCGCAGTTTCAAATTACGACTTTTTTATGCTCAACATATGCAATGTACTGAGAGAGGCGTTTGGTCACATTTGTCCCAAACCCTCACTGCAGTTTTCAAAATATCCCAATTATCTCAATTTCGGAGGCCGGAGCCATATTTTGGAGCCAAATTCTGGCTCTCTGCACGTATTCACAGTTTGAAATTACGACTTTTTGTACCCAAAATATGCCAAGTCCTGAAAGCGGCAGTGAGTCACATTTTGCACAAACTCCCTTGCAGTTTTCGAAATAACCCAAATATCCCAATTTCGACACCTTAGCCATATTTTGGAGCCAAATTTTAACTCTCTGCACGTATTCGAAGTTTGAAATTACGACTTTTTATACCCAACATATGCCAAGTGCTGAAAGCAGCAGTGAGTCACATTTAGCACAAACTCCCCTGCAGTTTTCAAAATATCCCAAACATCCCACTTTCGTTGCCTGAGCCAAATTTTGGCCCCAAATTCAAACTCTCTGCACGTTTTCGCAGTTTGAAATTACGATTTTTACACCAAACATATGCCAAGTTCTGAAAGCGGCGTTTGGTCATATTTGTCCCAAACCCTCCTGCAGTTTTCAAAATATCCCAAATATCTCAATTTCGAGGCCTGAGCCATATTTTGGAGTCAAATTCTGTCTCTCTGCACGTATTCGCAGTTTGAAATTACGACTTTTTATACCCAACATATGCCAAGTACTGAATGCAGCAGTGAGTCACATTTTGCACAAACTCCCCTGCAGTTTTCATAATATCCCAAATATCCCAATTACGATGCCTAAGCCATATTTTGGAGCAAATTCTGGCTCTCTGCACGTATTCGCAGTTTGAATTTACGACTTTTTTATACCCAACATATGCCAAGTACTGAAAGCGGCGTTTGATCACATTTGTCCTAAACCTCCCTGCAGTTTTCAAAATATCCCAAACATCTCAATATCGAGACCTGAGCCATATTTTGGAGCCAACGTTTGGCTCTCTGCACGAATTCACAGTTTGATATTACGACTTTTTAAACCCAACATTTGCCAAGTACTGAAAGTGGCAGTAAGTCACATTTTGCGCAAACTCCCCTGCAGTTTTCAAAATATCCCAAATATCCCAATTTCGAGGCCAGAGCCATATTTTGGAGCCAAATTCTGGCTCTCTGCACGTATTCACAGTTTGAAATTACGACTTTTTGTACCCATAATATGCCAAGTCCTGAAAGCGGCAGTGAGTCACATTTTGCACAAACTCCCCTGCAGTTTTCAAAATATCCTAAACATCCCACTTTCGAGGCTTGAGCCATATTTTGGAGCAAATTCAAGCTCGCTGCACGTATTCGTAGTGTGAAATTACGACTTTTTATACCCAACATATACCAAGTACTGAAAGCAGCGTTTGGTCAAATTTGTCCCAAACCCCCCTGCAGTTTTCAAAATATCCCAAACATCCCAATTTCGACGCCTGAGTTGTATTTTGGCGCCAAATTCTGGCTCTCTGCACATATTCGCAGTTTGAAATTACGACTTTTTATACACAACATATTACAAGTACTGAAAGCAGCAGTTAGTCACATTTTGCACAAACTCCCCTGCAGTTTTCAAAATATCCCAAACATCCCACTTTCGAGGCTTGAGCCATATTTGGAGCAAAATTCAAGCTCGCTGCACGTATTCGTAGTGTGAAATTACGACTTTTTATACCCAACATATACCAAGTACTGAAAGCAGCGTTTGTTCAAATTTGTCCCAAACCCCCCTGCAGTTTTCAAAATATCCCAAACATCCCAATTTCGAGGCCTGAGCCATATTTTGGAGCCAAATTCTGGCTCTATGCACGTATTCGCAGTTTGAAATTACGAATTTTTTATACCCAACATATGCCAAGTACTGAATGCGGCGTTTGGTTACATTTGTCCCAAACCTCCCTGCAGTTTTCAAAATATCCCAAACAACACAATATCGAGGCCTGAGCCACATTTTGGAGCCAAATTCTGGCTCTATGCACGTATTCGCGGTTTGAAATTACGAGATTTTATACCCAACATATGCCGTGTCCTGAAAGCGGCAGTGAGTCACATTTCGCACAAACTGCACTGCAGTTTTCAAAATATCCCAAATATCCCAATTTCGAGGATTGAGCAATATTTGGGAGCCAAATTCTGGCTCTCTGCACGTATTCGCAGTTTGAAATTACGACTTTTTTATGCCCAATATATGCCAAGTACTGAAAGTGGCGTTTGGTCACATTTCTTCCAAACCCCCCTGCAGTTTTCAAAATATCCCAAACATCCCAATTTCGAGGCCTGAGCAATATTATGGAGCCAAATTCTGGCTCTATTCACGTATTCGCGGTTTGAAATTAAGACATTTTATACGCAACATATGCCAAGTCCTGAAAGCGGCAGTGAATCACATTTCACACAAACTCCCCTGCAGTTTTCAAAATATCCCTAACATCCCAATTTTGAGGCCTGATCCATATGTTGGAGCCAAATTCTGGCTCTCTGCACGTACTTTCAGTTTGAAATTACGACTTTTTATACCCAACATATGCCAAGTACTGAAAGTGGCGTTTGAACACATTTGTCCCAAACCTCCCTGCATTTTTCAAAATATCCCAAACATCCAAATTTCGAGGCATGAGCCATATTTTGGAGCCAAATTCTGGCTCTATGCACGTATCGTGGTTTGAAATTACGACATTTTATACCCAACATATGCCAAGTACTGAAAGCGACGTTTGGTCATATTTGTCCCAAAACCTCACTGCAGTTTTCAAAATATCTCAAACATCCCAATTTCGACGCCTGAGCCATATTTTGGAGCCAAATTCTGGCTCTCTGCACGTATTCGCACTTTGAAATTACGACTTTATTCAAACATATGCCAAGTCCTGAAAGAGGCAGTGAGTCACGTTTTGCACAAACTCCCTTGCAGTTTTCGAAATATCCAAAATATCCCAATTTCGACACCTGAGCCATATTTTGGAGCCAAATTCTGCCTCTCTGCACGTATTCTCAGTTTGAAATTACCACTATTTTATACCCAACATATGCCAGGTACTGAAAGCGGCGTTTGGTCACATTTGTCTCAATCTCCCTGCAGTTTTCAAAATATCCCAAACATCCCAATTTCGAGGCCTGAGCCATATTTTGGAGCCAAATTCTGGCTCTATGCACGTATTCGTGGTTTGAAATTACGACATTTTATACCCAACATATGCCAAGTCTTGAAAGCGGCAGTGAGTCACATTTCGCACAAACTCCCCTGCAGTTTTCGAAATATCCCAATTTCGAGGACTGAGCCATATTTTGGAGCCAAATTCTGGCTCTCTGCACGTATTCGCAGTTTAAAATTACGACTTTTTTATACCCAACATATGCCAAGTACTGAATGCGGCATTTGGTCACATTTGTCCCAAACCACCCCCCCCCTGTAGTTTTAAAAATATCCCAAACATCCCTATTTCGAGGCCTAAGCCAAATTTTGCAGCCAAATTCTGGCTCTATGCACGTATTCGTGGTTTGAAATTACGACATTTTATACCCAACATATGACAAGTCCTGAAAGTGGCGTTTGATCACATTTGTCCCAAACCTCCCTGCAGTTTTCAAAATATCCCAAACATCCCAATTTCGAGGCATGAGCCATATTTTGGAGCCAAATTCTGGCTCTCTGCACGTATTCGCAGTTTGATATTACGATTTTTATACCCAACATATGCCAAGTACTGAAAGCGGCAGTGAGTCACATTTTGCACAAACTCCCCTGCAGTTTTCAAAATATCCCAAACATCCCAATTTCGAGGCCTGAGCCATATTTTGGAGCCAAGTTCTGGCTCTCTGCACGTATTCGCAGTTTGAAATTACGACTCTTTTATACCCAACATATACCAAGTACTGAAAGCGGCGTTTGGTCACATTTGTCCCAAACCCTCCCTGCAGTTTTCAAAATATCACAAACATCCCAATTTCGAGGCCTGAGCCATATTTTGGAGCCAAGTTCTGGCTCTCTGCACGTATTCGCAGTTTGAAATTACGACTCTTTTATACCCAACATATACCAAGTACTGAAAGCGGCGTTTGGTCACATTTGTCCCAAACCCTCCCTGCAGTTTTCAAAATATCACAAACATCCCAATTTCGAGGCCTGAGCCATATTTTGGAGCCAAGTTCTGGCTCTATGCACGTATTCGCTGTTTGAAATTACGACATTTTATACCAAACATATGCCAAGTCTTGAAAGCGGCAGTGAGTCCCATTTCGAACAAACTCCCCTGCAGTTTTCGAAATATCCAAAATATCCCAATTTCGAGGCCTGAGCCATATTTTGGAGCCAAATTCTGGCTCTCTGCACGTATTCGCAGTTTGATATTACGACTTTATATACCCAACATATGCCAAGTCCTGAAAGCGGCAGTGAGTCACTTTTGGCACAAACTCCCTGCAGTTTTCAAAATATCCCAAATATCCAAATTTCGAGGCCTGAGGCATAATTTGGATCCAAATTCTGGGTCTCTGCACGTATTCGCAGTTTGAAATTACGACTTTATATACTCAACATATGCCAAGTACTGAAAGCGGCGTTTGGTCACATTTGTCCTAAACTTCCCTGCAGTTTTCTAAATATCCCAAACATCCCAATATCGAGGCCTGAGTCATATTTTGGAGCCAACGTCTGCCTCTCTGCACGCATTCATATTTTGATATTACGACTTTTTATACCCAACATATGCCAAGTACTGAAAGCGGCAGTTAGTCACATTTGGCACAAACTCCCCTGCAGTTTTCGAAATATCCCAAATATCCCAATTTCGAGGCCTGAGCCATATTTTGTGGCCAAATTCTTGCTCTCTGCACGTATTCGCAGTTTGAAATTACGACTTTTATACCCAACATCTTCCAAGTACTGAAACAGCAGTGAGTCACATTTGGCACAAACTCCCCTGCAGTTTTCAAAATATCCCAAATATCCCAATTTCGAGGCCTGAGCCATATTTAGTAGCCAAATTCTGGCTCTCTGCACGTATTCATATTATGATATTACGACTTTTTATACCCAACATATGCCAAGTAATGAAAGTGGCATTGAGTCACATGTTGCGCAAACTCCCCTGCAGTTTTCAAAATATCCCAAACATCCCAATTTCGAGGCCTAAACCATATTTTGTAGCCAAATTCTGGCTCTCTGCACGTATTCGCAGTTTGAAATTACGAATTTTTATTCCCAAAATATGCCAAGTACTAAAAGCGACGTTTGGTCACATCTATCCCAATCCCCCCTGCAGTTTTCAAAATATCCCAAACATCTCAATTTCAAGGCCTGAGCCATATTTTGTAGTCAAATTCTGGCTCTCTGCATGTATTCGCAGTTTGAAATTACGACTTTTTATACCCAACTTATGCCAAGTACTGAAAGCGGCGTTTGGTCACATTTGTCCCAAAGCTCCCTGCAGTTTTCAAAATATCCCAAACATGCTAATTTCGAGGCCTGAGCTATATTTTGGAGCCAAATTCTGGCTCTCTGCACGTATTCGCAGTTTGAAATTACGGTTTTATATACCCAACATATGCCAAGTACTGAAAGCGACGTTTGGTCATATTTGTCCCAAACCTCCCTGCAGTTTTCAAAATATCCCGAACATCCCAATTTCGAGGCCTGAGCCATATTTTGGAGCCAAATTCTGGCTCTATGCACGTATTCGCTGATTGAATTTATGACTTTTTATACCCAACATATGCCAAGTCCTGAAAGTGACAGTGAGTCACATTTTGCACAAACTCCCCTGCAGTTTTCGAAATATCCCAAATATCCCAATTTCGAGGCCTGAGCAATATTTTGGAGCCAAATTCTGTCTCTCTGCACATATTCGCAGTTTGAAATTACGACTTTTTATACCCAATATATGCCTAGTAATGAAAACAGCAGTGAGTCACATTTTGCACAAACTCCCCTGCAGTTTTGAAAATATCCCAAATATCCCAATTTCGAGGCCTTAGCCATGTTTTGGAGCCAAATTCTTGCTCTTTGCACGTATTCGCAGTTTGAAATTGCGAATTTTTATACCCAACATATGCCAAGTACTGAAAGCAGCAGTGAGTCACATTTGGCACAAACTCCCCTGCAGTTTTCAAAATATGCTAAATATCCCAATTTCGAGGCTTGAGCCATATTTTATAGCCAAATTCTGGCTCTCTGCACGTATTCGCAGTTTGAAATTACAACTTTTATACCCAACATCTTCCAAGTACTGAAAGCAGCAGTGAGTCACATTTGGCACAAACTCCCCTGCAGTTTTCAAAATATCCTAAATATCCCAATTTCGAGGCCTGAGCCATATTTTGTAGCCAAATTCTGGCTCTCTGCACGTATTCGCAGTTAGAAATTACGACTTTTTATACCCAACATATGCCAAGTCCTGAAAGCGGCAGTGAGTCACATTTTGCACAAACTCCCCTGCAGTTTTCGAAATATTCCAAATATCCCAATTTCGAGGCTTAAACCATATTTTGTAGCCAAATTCTGGCTCTCTGCACGTATTCGCAGTTTGAAATTACGAATTTTTATTCCCAAAATATGCCAAGTACTAAAAGCGGCGTTTGGTCACATCTGTCCCAATCCCCCCTGCAGTTTTCAAAATATCCCAAACATCTCAATTTCAAGGCCTGAGCCATATTTTGTAGCCAAATTCTGGCTCTCTGCATGTATTCGCAGTTTGAAATTACGACTTTTTATACCCAACTTATGCCAAGTACTGAAAGCGGCGTTTGGTCACATTTGTCCCAAAGCTCCCTGCAGTTTTCAAAATATCCCAAACATCCCAATTTCGAGGCCTGAGCCATATTTTGTAGCCAAATTCTGGCTCTCTGCACGTATTCGCAGTTTGAAATTACGACTTTTTATACCCAGCATATGCCAAGTTGTAAAAGCGGCGTTTGGTCACATTTGTCCCAAAGCTCCCTGCATTTTTCAAAATATCCCGAACATCCCAATTTCGAGGCCTGAGCCATATTTTGGAGCCAAATTCTGGCTCTATGCACGTATTCGCTGATTGAATTTATGACTTTTTATACCCAACATATGCCAAGTCCTGAAAGTGACAGTGAGTCACATTTTGCACAAACTCCCCTGCAGTTTTCGAAATATCCCGAACATCCCAATTTCGAGGCCTGAGCCATATTTTGGAGCCAAATTCTGGCTCTCTGCACGTATTCGCAGTTAGAAATTACGACTTTTTATACCCAACATATGCCAAGTCCTGAAAGCGGCAGTGAGTCACATTTTGCACAAACTCCTCTGCAGTTTTCGAAATATTCCAAATATCCCAATTTCGAGGCCTGAGCCATATTTTGTAGCCAAATTCTGGCTCTCTGCACGTATTCGCAGTTAGAAATTACGACTTTTTATACCCAACATATGCCAAGTACTGAAAGCAGCAGTGAGTCACATTTTGCACAAACTCCCCTGCAGTTTTCAAAATATCCCAAATATCCCAATTTCGAGGCCAGAGCCATATTTTGAGCCAAATTCTGGCTCTCTGCACGTATTCGCAGTTTGAAATTACGACTTTATTATACCCATCATATGCCAATGCGTTTGGTCACATTTGTCTCAATCCCCCTGCAGTTTTCAAAATATCCCAAACATCCCAATTTCGAGGCCTGAGCCATATTTTGTAGCCAAATTCTGGCTCTCTGCACGTATTCGCAGTTTGAAATAACGACTTTTTATACCCAACATATGCCAAGTAGTAAAAGCGGCGTTTGGTCACATCTGTCCCAATCCCCCCTGCAGTTTTCAAAATATCCCAAACATCCCAATTTCGAGGCCTGAGCCATATTTTGTAGCCAAATTCTGGCTCTCTGCACGTATTCATATTTTGATATTACGACTTTTTATACCCAACATATGCCAAGTACTGAAAGTGGCAGTGAGTCACATTTTGCGCAAACTCCCCTGCAGTTTTCAAAATATCCCAAAAATCCCAATTTCGAGGCCTGAGCCATATTTTGTACCCAAATTCTGGCTCTCTGCACGTATTCGCAGTTTGAAATTGCGAATTTTTTATGCCCAACATATACCAAGTACTAAAAGCGGCGTTTGGTCTTATCTGTCACAATCCCCCCTGCAGTTTTCAGAATATCCAAAACATCTAAATTTCAAGGCCTTAGCCATATTTAGGAGCCAAATTCTGGTTCTCTGCACGTATTCGCAGTTTGAAATAACGAATTTTTATACCCAACTTATGCCAAGTACTGAAAGCGGCGTTTGGTCACATTTGTCCCAAAGCTCCCTGCAGTTTTCCAAATATCCCAAACATGCTAACTTCGAGGCCCGAGCCATATTTTGGAGCCAAATTCTGGCTCTTTGCACGTATTCGCAGTTTGAAATTACGACTTTTATACCCAACATATGCCAAGTCCTGAAAGTGGCAGTGAGTCACATTTCGCACAAACTCCCCTACAGTTTTCGAAATATCAAAAATATCCCAAATTCGAGGCCTGAGCCATATTTTGGAGCCAAATTCTGGCTCTCTGCACGTATTCGCAGTTTGAAATTACGATTTTATACCCAATATATGCCTAATACTGAAAGCAGCAGTGAGTCACATTTTGCACAAACTCCCCTGCAGTTTTTAAAATATCCCAAATATCCCAATTTGGAGGCCTTAGCCATGTTTTGGAGCCAAATTCTAGCTCTTTGCTCTTATTCGCAGTTTGAAATTGCGACTTTTTTATACCCAACATATGTCAAGTACTGAAAACGGCGTTTGGTCACATTTGTCCCAATCCTCCCTGCAATTTTCTAAATATCCCAAACATCCCAATATCGAGGCCTGAGTCATAATTTGGAGCCAACGTCTGGCTCTCTGCACGTATTCATATTTGATATTACGACTTTTTATACCCAACATATGCCAAGTACTGAAAGTGGCAGTGAGTCACAATTTGCGCAAACACCCTGCAGTTTTCAAAATATCCCAAACATCCCAATTTCGAGGCCTGAGCCATATTTTGTAGCCAAATTCTGGCTCTCTGCACGTATTCGCAGTTTGAAATTACGACTTTTATACCCAACATCTTGCAAGTACTGAAAGCAGCAGTGAGTCACATTTGGCACAAACTCCCCTGCAGTTTTCAAAATATCCTAAATATCCCAATTTCGAGGCCTAAGCCATATTTTGTAGCCAAATTCTGGCTTTCTGCACGTATTCGCAGTTAGAAATTACGACTTTTTATACCCAACATATGCCAAGTCCTGAAAGCGGCAGTGAGTCACATTTTGCAGAAACTCCCCTGCAGTTTTCGAAAAATTCCAAATATCCCAATTTCGAGGCCTGAGCCATATTTTGAGCCAAATTCTGGCTCTCTGCACGTATTCGCAGTTTGAAATTACGATTTTTTTATACCCATCATATGCCAATGCGTTTGGTCACATTTGTCTCAATCCCCCCTGCAGTTTTCAAAATATCCCAAGCATCCTAATTTCGAGGCCTGAGCCATATTTTGTTGCCAAATTCTGGCTCTTTGCACGTATTCGCAGATTGAATTTATGACTTTTTATACCCAACATATGCCAAGTCCTGAAATTGGCAGTGAGTCACATTTTGCACAAACTCTCCTGCAGTTTTCGAAATATCCCAAATATCCCAATTTCGAGGCCTGAGCCATATTTTGGAGCCAAATTCTGGCTCTCTGCACGTATTCGCAGTTTGAAATTACGACTTTTTATACCCAACATATGCCAAGTAGTAAAAGCGGCGTTTGGTCACATCTGTCCCAATCCCCCCTGCAGTTTTCAAAATATCCCAAACATCTCAATTTCGAGGCATGAGCCATATTTTGGAGCCAAATTCTGGCTCTCTGCACGTATTCGCAGTTTGAAATTACGACTTTTTCTACCCAACATATGCCAAGTCCTGAAAGCGACAGTGAGTCACATTTTGCACAAACTCCCCTGCAGTTTTCGAAATATTCCAAATATCCCAATTTCGAGGCCTGAGCCATATTTTGGAGTCAAATTCTGGCTCTCTGCACGTATTCGCAGTTTGAAATTACGAGTTTTATACCCAACATATACCAAGTACTGAAACAGCTGTAAGTCACATTTTGCACAAAGTCCCCTGCAGTTTTCAAAATATCCCAAATATCCCAATTTCGAGGCCTTTGTCATGTTTTGGAGCCAAATTCTGGCTCTCTGCACGTATTCGCAGTTTGAAATTGCGACTTTTTTATGCCCAACATATGCCAAGTACTGAAAGCGGCGTTTGGTAACATTTGTCCCAAACCTTCCTGCAGTTTTCTAAATATCCCAAACATCCCAATATCGAGGCCTGAGTCATATTTTCGAGCCAACGTCTGGCTCTCTGCACGTATTCATATTTTGATATTTCGACTTTTTATACCCAACATATGCCAAGTACTGAAAGTGGCATTGAGTCACATTTTGCGCAAACTTCCATGCAGTTTTCAAAATATCCCAAACATCCCAATTTCGAGGCCTGAGTCATATTTTGTAGCCAAATTCTGGCTCTCTGGACGTATTCGCAGTTTGAAATTACGACTTTTTATACCCAACATATGCCAAGTACTAAAAGCGGCGTTTGGTCTCATCTGTCACAATCCCCCCTGCAGTTTTCAGAATATCCCAAACATCTCAATTTCAAGGCCTGAGCCATATTTTGGAGCCAAATTCTGGCTCTCTGCACGTATTCGCAGTTTGAAATTACGAATTTTTATACCCATCTTATGCCAAGTACTGAAAGCGGCGTTTGGTCACATTTGTCCCAAAGCTCCTTGCAGTTTTCCAAATATCCCAAACATGCTAATTACGAGGCCCGAGCCATATTTTGGAGCCAAATTCTGGCTCTCTGCACGTATTCGCAGTTTGAAATTACGGTTTTATATACCCAACATATGCCAAGTACTGAAAGCGACGTTTGTTCATATTTGTCCCAAACCTCCCTGCAGTTTTCAAAATATCCCGAACATCCCAATTTCCTGACCTGAGCCATATTTTGGAGCCAAATTCTGGCTCTATGCACGTATTCGCAGATTGAATTTATGACTTTTTATACCCAACATATGCCAAGTCCTGAAAGTGGCAGTGAGTCACATTTTACACAAACTCCCCTGCAGTTTTCGATATATCCGAAATATCCCAATTTCGAGGCCTGAGCCATATTTTGGAGTCAAATTCTAGCTCTTTGCACGTATTCGCAGTTTGAAATTGCGACTTTTTTATACCCAACATATGCCAAGTACTGAAAGCGGCATTTGGTCACATTTGTCCCAATCCTCACTGCAATTTTCTAAATATCACAAACATCCCGATATCGAGGCCTGAGTCATAATTTGGAGCCAACGTCTGGCTCTCTGCAAGTATTCATATTTTTATATTACGATTTTTTATACCCAACATATGCCAAGTACTGAAAGTGGCAGTGAGTCACAATTTGCGCAAACTCCCCTGCATTTTTTAAAATATCCCAAACATCCCAATTTCGAGGCCTGAGCCATATTTTGTAGCCAAATTCTGGCTCTCTGCACGTATTCGCAGTTTGAAATTACGACTTTTATACCCAACATCTTCCAAGTACCGAAAGCAGCAGTGAGTCACATTTTGCACAAACTCCCCTGCAGTTTTCAAAATATCCCAAATATCCCAATTTCTTGGCCTGAGCCATATTTTGGAGCCAAATTCTGGCTCTCTGCACGTATTCGCAGTTTGAAATTACGACTTTTTTATACCCAACATATGCCAATGCGTTTGGTCACATTTGTCTCAATCCCCCTGCATTTTTCAAAATATCCCAAACATCTCAATTTCGAGGCCTGAGCCATATTTAAGAGTCAAATTCTGGCTCTCTGCACGTATTCGCAGTTTGAAATTACGACTTTTTATACCCAAAATATGCCAAGTCCTGAAAGCGGCAATGAGTCACATTTTGCACAAACTCCCCTTCAGTTTTCGAAATATTCCAAATATCCCAATTTCGAGGCCTGAGCCATATTTTGGAGCCAAATTCTGGCTCTCTGCACGTATTCGCAGTTTGAAATTACGAGTTTTATACCTAACATATACCAAGTACTGAAAGCAGCTGTGAGTCACATTTTGCACAAACTCCCCTGCAGTTTTCAAAATATCCCAAATATCCCAATTTCGAGGCCTTTGTCATGTTTTGGAGCCAAATTCTGGCTCTCTGCACGTATTCGCAGTTTGAAATTGCGACTTTTTTATGCCCAACATATGCCAAGTACTGAAAGCGGCGTTTGGTAACATTTGTTCCAAACCTCCCTGCAGTTTTCTAAATATCCCAAACATCCCAATATCGAGGCCTGAGTCATATTTTCGAGCCAACGTCTGGCTCTCTGCACGTATTCCTATTTTGATATTACGACTTTTTATGCCCAACATATGCCAAGTACTGAAAGTGGCAGTGAGCCACAATTTGCGCAAACTCCCCTGCAGTTTTCAAAATATCCCAAACATCAAAATTTCGAGGCCTGAGCCATATTTTGTAGCCAAATTCTGGCTCTTTGCACGTATTCGCAGTTTGAAAGTACGACTTCTATACCCAACATCTTCCAAGTACTGAAAGAGGCAGTGAGTCACATTTTGCACAAACTCCCCTGCAGTTTTCGAAATATTCCCAATATCACAATTTCGAGGCCTGAGCCATATTTTGTAGCCAAATTCTGGCTCTCTGCACGTATTCGCAGTTAGAAATTATGGCTTTTTATACCCAACAAATGCCAAGTACTGAAAGCAGCAGTGAGTCACATTTTGCACAAACTCCCCTGCAGTTATAAAAATATCCCAAATATCCCAATTTCGTGGCCTGAGCCATATTTTGGAGCCAAATTCTGGCTCTCTGCACGTATTCGCAGTTTGAAATTACGACTTTTTTATACCCATCATATGCCAATGCGTTTGGTCACATTTGTCTCAATCCCCCCTGCAGTTTTCAAAATATCCAAAACATCCCAATTTCGAGGCCTGAGCCATATTTTGTAGCCAAATTCTGGCTCTCTGCACGTATTCGCAGTTTGAAATTACGACTTTTTATACCCAACATATGCCAAGTAGTAAAAGCGGCGTTTGGTCACATCTGTCCCAATCCCCCCTGCAGTTTTCAAAATATCCCAAACATCTCAATTACGAGGCCTGAGCCATATTTTGGAGCCAAATTCTGGCTCCCTGCACGTATTCGCAGTTTGAAATTGCGACTTTTTTATGCCCAACATATGCCAAGTACTGAAAGCGGCGTTTGGTAACATTTGTCCCACACCTCCTTGCAGTTTTCTAAATATCCCAAACATCCCAATATCTAGGCCTGAGTCATATTTTCGAGACAACGTCTGGCTCTCTGCACGTATTAATATTTTGATATTACGACTTTTTATACCCAACATATGCCAAGTACTGAAAGTGGCAGTGAGTCACATTGTGCGCAAACTCCCCTGCAGTTTTCAAAATATCCCAAACATCCCAATTTCGAGGCCTGAGCCATATTTTGTAGCCAAATTCTGGCTCTCTGCACATATTCATATTTTGATATTACGACTTTTTATACCCAACATATACCAAGTACTGAAAGCAGCTGTGAGTCACATTTTGCGCAAACTCTCCTGCAGTTTTTAGAATATCCCAAACATCTAAATTTCAAGGCCTGAGCCATATTTTGGAGCCAAATTCTGGCTCTCTGCACGTATTCGCAGTTTGAAATTACGAATTTTTATACCCAACTTATGCCAAGTACTGAAAGCAGCGTTTGGTCACATTTGTCCCAAAGCTCCCTGTAGTTTTCCAAATATCCCAAACATGCTAATTTCGAGGCCCAAGCCATATTTTGGAGCCAAATTCTGGCTCTCTGCACGTATTCGCAGTTTGAAATTACGGTTTTATATACCCAACATATGCCAAGTACTGAAAGTGACAGTGAGTCACATTTTGAACAAACTCCCCTCCAGTTCTCGAAATATCCCAAATATCCCAATTTCGAGGCCTGAGCCATATTTTGGAGCCAAATTCTGGCTCTCTGCACGTATTCGCAGTTTGAAATTACGACTTTTTATACCCAATATATGCCTAGTACTGAAAGAAGCAGTGAGTCACATTTTGCACAAACTCACCTGCAGTTTTTAAAATATCCCAAATATCCCATTTTCGAGGCCTTAGCCATGTTTTGGAGCCAAATTCTGGCTCTTTGCACGTTTTCGCAGCATGAAATTGCGACTTTTTTATACCCAACATATGCCAAGTACTGAAAGCGGCGTTTGGTCACATTTGTCCCATTCCTCCCTGCAATTTTCTAAATATCCCAAACATCCCAATATCGAGGCCTGAGTCATAATTTGGAGCCAACGTCTGGCTCTCTGCACGTATTCATATTTTGATATTACGATTTTTTATACCCAACATATGCCAAGTACTGATAGTGGCAGTGAGTCACAATTTGCGCCAACTCCCCTGCATTTGTTAAAATATCCCAAACATCCCAATTTCGAGGCCTGAGCCATATTTTGTAGCCAAATTCTGGCTCTCTGCACGTATTCGCAGTTTGAAATTACGACTTTTATACCCAACATCTTCCAAGTACTGAAAGCAGCAGTGAGTCACATTTTGCACAATCTCCCCTGCAGTTTTCAAAATATCCCAAATATCCCAATTTCGAGGCCTGAGCCATATTTTGGAGCCAAATTCTGGCTCTCTGCCCGTATTCGCAGTTTGAAATTACGACTTTTTTATACCCAACATATGCCAAGTAGTAAAAGCTGCGTTTGGTCACATCTGTCCCAATCCCCCCTGCAGTTTTCAAAATATCCCAAACATCTCAATTTCGAGGCCCGAGCCATATTTTGGAGCCAAATTCTGGCTCTCTGCACGTATTCGCAGTTAGAAATTATGACTTTTTATACCCAACATATGCCAATTCCTGAAAGCGGCAGTGAGTCACATTTTGCACAAACTCCCCTGCAGTTTTCGAAATATTCCAAATATCCCAATTTCGAGGCCTGAGCCATATTTTGGAGCCAAATTCTGGCTCTCTGCACGTATTCGCAGTTTGAAATTACGAGTTTTATACCCAACATATACCAAGTACTGAAAGCAGCTGTGAGTCACATTTTGCACAAACTCCCCTGCAGTTTTCAAAATATCTTAAATATCCCAATTTTGAGGCTTTTGTCATGTTTTGGAGCCAAATTCTGGCTCTCTGCACGTATTCGCAGTTTGAAATTGCGACTTTTTTATGCCCAACATATGCCAAGTACTGAAAGCGGCATTTGGTCACATTGGTCCCAAACCTCCCTGCAGTTTTCAATATATCCCAAATATTCCAATTTCGAGGCCTGAGCCATATTTTGGAGCCAAATTCTGGCTCTCTGCACGTATTAGCTGTTTGAAATTACGACTTTTTATACCCAACATATGCAAATTACTGAAAACTGCGTTTGGTTACATTTGTCCAAAACCCTCCTGCAGTTTTCAGAATATCCCACACATCCAAATTTCGAGGCCTGAGCCATATTTTGGAGCCAAATTCTGGCTCTATGCACGTATTCGCAGTATGAAATTACGAGTTTTTTATACCCAACATATGCCAAGTCCTTAAAGCGGCAGTGAGTCACATATTGCACAAACTCCCCTGCAGTGTTCGAAATATCCCAAATATCCCAATTTCGAGGCTTGAGCCATATTTTGGTTCAAATTCTGGCTCTCTGCACGTATTCGCAGTTTCAAATTACGACTTTTTTATGCCCAACATATGCCATGTACTGAGAGCGGCGTTTGGTCACATTTGTCCCAAACCCCACTGCAGTTTTCAAAATATCCCAATTATCTCAATTTCGAGGCCGGAGCCATATTTTGGAGCCAAATTCTGGCTCTCTGCACGTATTCACAGTTTGAAATTACGACTTTTTGTACCCAAAATATGCCAAGTCCTGAAAGCGGCAGTGAGTCACATTTTGCACAAACTCCCTTGCAGTTTTCGAAATAACCCAAATATCCCAATTTCGACACCTTAGCCATATTTTGGAGCAAAATTCTGGCTCTCTGCACGTATTCGCAGTTTGAAATTACGAATTTTTATACCCAACATATGCCAAGTACTGAAAGCAGCAGTGAGTCACATTTTGCACAAACTCCCCTGCAGTTATAAAAATATCCCAAATATCCCAATTTCGAGGCCTGAGCCATAATTTGGAGCCAAATTCTGGCTCTCTGCACGTATTCGCAGTTTGAAATTACGACTTTTTTATACCCATCATATGCCAATACGTTTGGTCACATTTGTCTCAATCCCCCCTGCAGTTTTCAAAATATCCAAAACATCCCAATTTCGAGGCCTGAGCCATATTTTGTAGCCAAATTCTGGCTCTCTGCACGTATTCGCAGTTTGAAATTACGACTTTTTATACCCAACATATGCCAAGTAGTAAAAGCGGCGTTTGGTCACATCTGTCCCAATCCCCCCTGCAGTTTTCAAAATATCCCAAACATCTCAATTTCGAGGCCTGAGCCATATTTTGGAGCCAAATTCTGGCTCTCTGCACGTATTCGCAGTTTGAAATTACGACTTTTTATACCCAACATATGCCAAGTCCTGAGAGCGGCAGTGAGTCACATTTTGCACAAACTCCCCTGCAGTTTTCGAAATATTCCAAATATCCCAATTTCGAGGCCTGAACCATATTTTAGAGCCAAATTCTGGCTCTCTGCACGTATTCGCAGTTTGAAATTACGAGTTTTATACCCAACATATACCAAGTACTGAAAGCAGCTGTGAGTCACATTTTGCACAAACTCCCCTGCAGTTTTCAAAATATCCCAAATATCCCAATTTCGAGGCCTTTGTCATGTTTTGGAGCCAAATTCTGGCTCTCTGCACGTATTCGCAGTTTGAAATTGCGACTTTTTTATGCCCAACATATGCCAAGTACTGAAAGCGGCGTTTGGTAACATTTGTCCCAAACCTCCTTGCAGTTTTCTAAATATCCCAAACATCCCAATATCTACGCCTGAGTCATATTTTCGAGCCAACGTCTGGCTCTCTGCACGTATTCATATTTTGATATTACGACTTTTTATACCCAACATATGCCAAGTACTGAAAGTGGCAGTGAGTCACATTTTGCACAAACTCCCCTGCAGTTTTCAAAATATCCCAAACATCCCAATTTCGAGGCCTGAGCCATATTTTGTAGCCAAATTCTGGCTCTCTGCACGTATTCATATTTTGATATTACGACTTTCTATACCCAACATATACCAAGTACTGAAAGCAGCTGTGAGTCACATTTTGAGCAAACTCCCCTGCAGTTTTCAGAATATCCCAAACATCTAAATTTCAAGGCCTGAGCCATATTTTGGAGCCAAATTCTGGCTCTCTGCACGTATTCGCAGTTTGAAATTACGAATTTTTATACCCAACTTATGCCAAGAACTGAAAGCGGCGTTTGGTCACATTTGTCCCAAAGCTCCCTGTAGTTTTCCATATATCCCAAACATGCTAATTTCGAGGCCCAAGCCATATTTTGGAGCCAAATTCTGGCTCTCTGCACGTATTCGCAGTTTGAAATTACGGTTTTATATACCCAACATATGCCAAGTACTGAAATTGGCAGTGAGTCACATTTTGTACAAACTCCCCTCCAGTTTTCGAAATATCCCAAATATCCCAATTTCGAGGCCTGAGCCATATTTTGGAGCCAAATTCTGGCTCTCTGCACGTATTCGCAGTTTGAAATTACGACTTTTTATACCCAATATATGCCTAGTACTGAAAGAAGCAGTGAGTCACATTTTGCACAAACTCACCTGCAGTTTTTAAAATATCCCAAATATCCCAATTTCGAGGCCTTAGCCATGTTTTGGAGCCAAATTCTGGCTCTTTGCACGTTTTCGCAGTTTGAAATTCCGACTTTTTTATACCCAACATATGCCAAGTACTGAAAGCGGCGTTTGGTGACATTTGTCCCAATCCTCCCTGCAATTTTCTAAATATTCCAAACATCCCAATATCGAGGCCTGAGTCATAATTTGGAGCCAACGTCTGGCTCTCTGCACGTATTCATATTTTGATATTACGATTTTTTATACCCAACATATGCCAAGTACTGAAAGTGGCAGTGAGTCACAATTTGCGCAAACTCCCCTGCATTTTTTAAAATATCCCAAACATCCCAATTTCGAGGCCTGAGCCATATTTTGTAGCCAAATTCTGGCTCTCTGCACGTATTCGCAGTTTTAAATTACGACTTTTATACCCAACATCTTCCAAGTACTGAAAGCAGCAGTGAGTCACATTTTGCACAATCTCCCCTGCAGTTTTCAAAATATCCCAAATATCCCAATTTCGAGGCCTGAGCCATATTTTGGAGCCAAATTCTGGCTCTCTGCACGTATTCGCAGTTTGAAATTACGACTTTTTTATACCCAACATATGCCAATGCGTTTGGTCACATTTGTCTCAATCCCCCCTGCAGTTTTCAATATATCCCAAACATCCCAATTTCGAGGCCTGAGCCATATTTTGTAGCCAAATTCTGGCTCTCTGCACGTATTCGCAGTTTGAAATTACGACTTTTTTATACCCAACATATGCCAAGTAGTAAAAGCTGCGTTTGGTCACATCTGTCCCAATCCCCCCTGCAGTTTTTAAAATATCCCAAACATCTCAATTTCGAGGCATGAGCCATATTTTGGAGCCAAATTCTGGCTCTCTGCACGTATTCGCAGTTTGAAATTACGACTTTTTTATACCCAACATATACCAAGAACTGAAATCAGCGTTTGGTCAAATTTGTCCCAAACCCCACCTGCAGTTTTCAAAATATCCCAAACATCCCAATTTCGAGGCCTGAGCCATATTTTGGAGCCAAATTCTGGCTCTATGCACGTATTCGCAGTTTGAAATTACGAATTTTTTATACCCAACATATGCCAAGTACTGAATGCGGCGTTTGGTTACATTTGTCCCAAACCTCCCTGCAGTTTTCAAAATATCCCAAACAACACAATATCGAGGTCTGAGCCACATTTTGGAGCCAAATTCTGGCTCTATGCACGTATTCGCGGTTTGAAATTACGAGATTTTATACCCAACATATGCCGTGTCCTGAAAACGGCAGTGAGTCACATTTCGCACAAACTGCACTGCAGTTTTCAAAATATCCCAAATATCCCAATTTCGAGGCCTGAGCAATATTTGGGAGCCAAATTCTGGCTCTCTGCACGGATTCGCAGTTTGAAATTACGACTTTTTTATGCCCAATATATGCCAAGTACTGAAAGTGGCGTTTGGTCACATTTCTTCCAAACCCCCCCTGCAGTTTTCAAAATATCCCAAACATCCCAATTTCGTGGCCTGAGCAATATTATGGAGCCAAATTCTGGCTCTATGCACGTATTCGCGGTTTGAAATTAAGACATTTTATAC